>NW_017537423.1:661218-687558 GCF_001853355.1 Bactrocera latifrons
AATTAAAAAAATGTATTATAAATTAAAAAAAAGTAAAATTTTGGAAAAGTAATATATAAATTTCCAAGGATATGCAGAAAGAAAAAACACTTAAATAAGTTCAGGTGCAACCGAACATTTTATACTCTTGCAACTTGCAAGAATCAAAGCCTGGAAAATACCTTAAGCTGCAAAACGTCAACCAAAAGATCGCAAACCTAGCAAACTCATACATTGACCGACATATTCGACATCAGGTTTGTTAGAAAAACGAAAATCATTATATGTATGTAGTATACGTACTAATAAAATGTTCTATGAGATTCAACACATATCATCACCAATTATTTGGAGTAAAGCCACCTGGATGTTATATGTTTGTATAATGGGGGCAAGGTTAAGTTTTCGGCTAATTGTATCCATGTTAGGCACAAAGTTAGACACGTTTTCTCATTTTCATTGAGATAACTCAGATGGTGGCCGATGTATGTGGTATAATGTCGCCTGAAAGTTCGAAAATCTTTATATTAGGTAGATACATGGGAAGTATTGACCCGATTCATTAATTTTTGACTCACAGCCATACCAGGAAGATATTTTATGTATATCTCACACATTGACCAATATCTGCCGTAAAAAGTCGACTATAGGTACTGGGGTCCAAATATTCGATTTGAATCGTTTTTGTTGGACTTAGACAATTTTTGGTCATAAAAAGGCATACTTTAAAAACATTCGTGCAAAGTTGTATGTCGTTCTATTAGTTGCTGTTTGCTTTGTACAATAGAAAGAAAAGGATCAGATGGAATTTAAAATTGTGTTAAATGGGAAGTATTGCAACAAGGAATGTGAGAAGAATGTCGCGTACTAAATTTGGTTGAAATTGGTCGAGCGGTGACCGAGATATAATATTTAACCTAAAAGTGGGCGGTGCCACACCCATCGTGCAGTTATTACCCCGGCTCCTATAAAGCCTACTCATACCATCTCGGGCGTAAAAGTGTATGTCTCCGTCATATTTAGTGATTGATGTGAGGAGTGGATAGGGCTATCTTACGATTTCATGTCAGTTTTACGGTGTTGGTAGGAGTGCTAAGGGATTTGTCCTGAGCAAATTTGGTTTTTGTAGCTTAAGTGGTGTAGGAGATATTTACATTAAACAAATTAGAGTGCGAAGCCACGCACACTTTTTAAAATCTTTTAGTCCACTAGTGCCGCTTTTTACTGCGATCTCCTTGCCGAATTACAGTGCTTTATCTTAATTTGGTGGGGCGCTGAAGATTTCCTCTTCCCATGCTTCCCCTGGCAGGTACTCCGTCGAATACTGTCAGAGCTGGAGTGTTTTCGTCCATTCGGGCGACATGACCTATCCAGCGTAGCCGCTGTCTTTTAATCCGCTGAACTACATATGTATATCAATGTCGTCATATATCTCATACGCCAAGCAATAATAATTTCTTACAAAATTATTTATAATAACCTAAAGAAATATATATTGGAAAAATATATAAATATTTCTCATTATTTATATTAATTAAAAATAATAAAATCAATTGTCTTAAATATAAAGAAAACTTTATCACATAAAATTATTATTATTTTTTTTTTAATTTTGAGAATTTTTGAAAGTACGAATAACATTTAAAAGTAGAAATAAAAAACAAAATTTAAATAAAGCATCTGTGACAGGCGTGGTCGGTCTCGGGAAACATTTGTCAACATTTTCTAGAACTACTCAGAAATATAATTGCATGAGCGAGGATATATATACATATACATATATGTAATATGAATAATATTTGCATATAAAAATGTATGTATATAACATACAAATGTATATTTTTGCCCTTTCTGACTAACTGGCAACATTTGGTAGAGCATAAATCCATTAATCAATGCATTGCCAAATGTATCGCAGAGCAAGTACTGTTAGTTCGAATATTGTGTCATACCTATTTAAATGCAAATATTCGCATACATAATGTTAACGCCTAGAGGTATGCTATGATGTACACTTAAATCAACGCGCTAGCCTTTAATTTATGTATGTTATATGCTGTTGTTATCTGCATAATCGTTCTTCACTCTTCACTCTCCACTTTCTAATTCTCGTTAGCCCTTTGTTATTTCATTTATTCTAACTCGTTTTGTTGCTTTTGCTTTTTAATAATTTATATTACCCAAACAGCCTTTGGCACTGACAGCACGCTCATTAGTGTGCGCATTGCAGCGCTAGCAATCCACACTTAAACAAAAAACTTATTTAAATATGTGTACGTTGCTATCGCCAGTGCCCTGCACCGCTTTCTGTGTGTGCAATATGTGTGTCAATGAGTTGTTTGTTGCACAAATGACAGCTGTGGCATTCTAATGGCGTTTTAATTGCGCTTTTAGCGTTCATTAAACTCTTACTTGCTTAGGAGTGCTTCGAGTTAGTTGCAAAGTTACATTTTCACAATTTCGCATCCAATTAGAATCATTAGTGTGCTGTCAGATTTGTGTCTATTTTATCTATTTATTTTGGGATTATTTGCTTTTGTTCCGTCTTTGTCACAGCACTATACTCCTAGGGCACAGGTTAGGTGAGCTCTCCTGAATGCTGGATGTGTAGCTACTTTTTTGGGACTCTAGGCTTTAGAGAGATTTCGGAACTAAAAAAAAAACTAAGACTTCGTCCGGATTCTGTTTCTTAAGCCAACCATCTCTACGTGCAGGAGCGTTCCGGATTTATTTTGCCCCAAGTTACAAATATTACTCGACAAATACTTTTTACTGGCATATTTTGCTCATGCTTTGCCGATATAGAGCTTCAAAGTTGTTGCAAAATTCAGTTTCGAACATTCTGCGGGTCTCACAGCACTCTAGTGGGTTGGGAAATTAAACTGCCCTTATCGCTTGCAGGTTCTTTAACTTGTTCATGTGTTCTATAAAAGTTCATCTTCTCGTTCTCGTTTAAAGCTCGAGTAGTTTTGTTTTTTGGAATCCCTCCGCCGAGTTGCATAAAGTGCGTTGAGTTGGAACTTGATTTCGGGTGCTAAAGACCATAAATCGATGATTTATCGCTGCGTCGATTCGATTGAAGTCAAAAGATTTAAGTAGTTTGGTGAATTGGGTTAAGCCCATCGCCATATATAAACTTACATCGACCTCGAAATCAGAACTTTAGAGTCTTAAGCACGTCGGTGATTACTTTAGTCGCATATTCTATAACTCTGATGCAGTTCTGAAACTGAATTAGTGAACGTTTTTTGTTGCACTAAACCGTGAGCTCTAGCTGTGCCCTTAAAGGTGTTCCTTCGAAAGTGGATAATGCAAAAATATTTGAAACTGTCTTTCTTAGTGCCTTGGAGCTTCAGGACTGAGTACACGACTTGTTAATTTCTCTCTCTCTCTCTTCGAGATGAAAACGCACTTGGTTTATTCGAGACATCTGGATTTTGCAAGATCTTTGGACCCGTTCGAGTGAACCATGAGTACTAAAGAAGAAAGTACAACTTACTGTATAAACTCTACGGAGACATGGATATAGCTAAGCGCATAAATATACAACGAATGCGCTGGTTAGGCCGTATGGACATCGGGTGCAAGGCGCCCAAGCATTCAATGGAAGTATTTCGGTACATAGGGACCTGACTGCACTTGGAATGTGCCCTACATCCATGGGCAAAAGCAAAGAATCCGTCTCTGTCCCTCTCTCTCTCAGTTCTTAACATTCCTTCCTTTTCTACGAGCTTTGTTTGCTTTCGACACTTGATGTCTCCGCCTGAAATTCTTTAACTTCTCCAATGCTAAGTTGTTGGAAAGTTGCAAAAGCGGTTTGCTTGGGCACTTAATAAAGTTCGAAAGTCAGCGTCGAAGTTAGTTAGAAGCACAACTTTAGATAAATATAATTGTGTGGCTGAGTCCACAAGATGTTTTGCACTGTAAGAACACCACTCATTAGTGCCAATGCTTTGCTTAGTGATTTCCCAAAAACTTTTCCCATTTAATCATGTACAAATTAAAGAAAATAGAATTTTGCGAAGGCACACAAGATTGTGGCTCGATGTAGATCGAAGGAGGATGGGAAGAAGATGAAGAAGACGTTGAACAAAGAAAACTTATTCAAATGCAAACGTGTGGTTGCTGTTTTTCCTTTTGCCGCGCTTATGTCATAGCTTGTCACGGAAAACCGTCAGCAGACACCAAGGTACCACGTATGGATACGATAGCTGAGGGGTGGGGTGTCGTTCGTTTAGAACGAGCTATGTGAGTGTATCGCACGCACTTTTCACGAAACTGCTTGCAGAGGTAACAAAGCGAGCGACAAGTTCGAGCTGTTCGGCCGCGAGGGCTGAAGGTGGCAAAAGTTTGGTGGTGGTTGCAGGCGAACCCAGGCAACGCGCAAATAATGAAAGCCTGAAGCCAATGCATGAATGAAAGCTGTTGGAACTGAAAAAAGCTGTGAATCCAGAGAAGTTTAGAGCGCATGAATGATTACTGCAGAGGGGGGAGGTTAACAAACAAAAAAAAAAAAAAAAACAGAATTATGGCACGCATTAACGCGTGGCTGGATTAATGAATGGGCATGAAGAACTGCAGTAAATCAAGGAAAATGAAATAGACGAGTCAGCTGTTTTGGAAACGCGGCCATCTTGTTAGCTATCCAAGCGTTCACTATTTTTTATGCGTAACTTTATACCGCTATGAATGGCATGTATTATTTCTAGGCAGCGAAACGTGAAGTGTGTGCTAGGATAACAAGGTAACCAACTGTGGTTGAAGACCGCTACACATGCCGGTCTAAGGAAGCACATCAGCACAAAAACCGAAACCAAAAAAGTTGAAATCTCATTAGATGCAGGCAAATAAGAACACCAGAGTACGTGCGGAACGCAAGATGAAAACTAAGCGTTAAGAGCTCGAAAAACAGCAGCGGCACCACAACTTAATTAACACGCGCTTTTCTTCGGCACACAAAGACACACGGCAGCAGGGGTGTCGAACAGTTTTCCATGAAAAAGTGGCAAGCCCTAAAAAGAGGCTGACCAAACTTCGACTTAGCAAAAAGTACGTACCACGCATAAAGTAATGAAGGAAAAGTCAACAAAGTGATAAAAGTGGAGAACACAAAAAAAGAAAACATTATACGTTGAAGAAAGCTAGGAAGAACTAATCGAATGCGAAATGCCTGTTAAAGTTAACTAACTTCATGAAGATTCTTCTTCTTCTTCTTGACTGGAGTAGAAAACGCTTACGCGGTTATAGCCGAGTTAACAGCAGCGCGCCAGTCGTTTTTGCTTTTCGCAAGGGGGTGCCAATTGGAGATTCCAAGCGAAGCCAGGTCCTTTTCTATCTAGTCTTTCCAAAGGAGCGGAGGTCTTCTTCATCCTCTGCTTTCCCATAACGGGTACTGCGTCGAATACTTTTAATGCTGGAGTGTTTTCGTTCGTTTGGCCGACATGAGCTAGCCAGCGTCAAGTGTTGATCATGAAGTGAAGTATATGAGGAATGCACCGCTATAGGCGGATAAGAACCAGGGGACGGTATCAGCTACCTTTCCACACATTTTGAACTTTATTGGTTAGTTTCAGAAGTCTACTTAGTTGAGTTTCGATATCGTTTTTGGGTTTTTTATTTTATTCTATCGATGTTTTACCGCTTCTATTGAAGACGCTATGTTTCACTGCTTCAGTTAAGTAAGAATATTTGCTTTGGTTTCTATCTGAAGTCAATATTCTTATTTTGAAAATGACGTGTCCTCATTTTAGCCTAAAAGTTAGAGTTAATAATGCTAGAATTTCCACAGAATTTCATAAAGAGAAGCTTCCACGGTCATTTTTCGATTGGCTAATAAAAGGATTTCGAAGACGTTCCTTTATGTATGAATTTTACTAGTTCTAAGCTCACGCTTCTAAGGCATGCATAAACTGTGCTATGAATGATTAATCCCAGTGAAAGCTGTATCAATAATTAATATTAATATATGTGACACATACTCTAAATCCGCTGGGAAAGCAATCAGCCAGCTCATACGTTGCAGTGCTAGTCAAATTACCATCTTTCTGCGGTAAACTAGTTCAGCGAATTTGTTTCCCTTTCTCCGCGACATATGCGTTAATGGGAGCGCTGTGCCGTTGCTGCAGAAAAATGTTTGTGCGAATTGGGAACACGTAGTTTTGCAGCTTGGCCGCGTATCTCTATTGCGTACAAGCTAGATGTCTAGCGTCGTGGAATAGGTGGGCGCACATGTTTCCGCATTCAAAATTTGCCAATTCGACACATATTTCCAGGCGCAAATGAGGTTAGTGATTGCGCACAGCTGCTGTGGTGATAGCGATGTGCTACCAAGTGCCCGGCGTGGAAGCGGGTTATGATCGGAGAAGTTGTGGAAAGAGCAAAGTGAACTCTACTTCATTCAACTATGCAGCTTAAAAGAATGAAAACGTGGAGCTTCGTTAATTATTTCGTAGCTTCCAAGAGCTATAACTAAAGGCATGCAGACATCGTGAATAAATCTTGGAAAATAAATAAATGTAGCAGTCGAAAGTGTGTTTAGGTTTTTGTTATCTTGGACTACTTTCTTTATGAGAATAGATGAGACGTAAGGTATAGGTTCTGTAAAGCGAGTTACTAGAGGGTGTGATTAGGCAACTGAAAGTCTTGAGAGTTGCTTATAAAAAGATTTGAACTCTTTACGAGTTGAGGTAATTGGGTGGATATAGGTTCGTCGCTCCAGCCTCAACAGTTTCAAAGTCTGGAAACTGACTACTGAAGGAGATGATGTCTGCGTTCATATTAATACTGAACAGCAGATCTTTTGAATTAGTTTTGAGAGATCATCCGCTAGTCGTTCGAACTATCTGTCTTGAATATAAAAAATATAACCGCTGAACTTATATCCGGTACTCCGTTAGTGCTGGAGAACCAAGCTGTTGAGATGAGTAATGGTATGGATTGCTTGAACTCTCTATTAGCCACAGCGATATGCTTCCTACAGAATGTTCTTGGAGATCCACTGTTGATGAGCTCTCTCTCATATTTTTTACAACTTCAATGGAAGCTTGCAGCCTACAGTTGCGATGTCGAGTGAGTTTATAACGCACAATTTAGTCATTATCAAGTAGAATATCATAATGCGGTCTGTTTTTGTCCAGACCACCTTTGTAGATCAGCTGGCCACGTCTTTCGATTTTCAAATTCGTTCGTCGACACTTTTTTGGTTTCAAATTACATAAGCACTGTCGGTTTTGACTAAGCGACACTTTGAACCTACTCTACTGTTCATTGACCTCTACTTTTCCTTGTTGATCGACCACCAACTGCTACAACAATTACACACACACCATAAACTATAGTACGAGTAGTATGTGTCTGCATTTTCCGAAGCTTCGGCGTTTATATCGATTTCTTGCGCGTGCGGCTCATATAAAGTCGCATTTACTACAACAATTTTTGAGGCACTAGACACTCCCTATACCCTTCCCTATCAATGTAGTCATAATCAGTTAGCGCATTGGACAACACATGCTAAGGATAAGACAAATGACAAACACGCGTGTGTGCGTCGCAATAAGGTGTCATTGCGATCGCTTTAAACAGATAAGGAAGAGGTGGACGAAAACTCTTCGGTTGCGTGTGCGTGCAACACATACGTGTTCGATTGCGTTTATTACATATTTTGATATGAAATTTTCTCTTTGTTTTTCATTCGTCTTCTTTCCATCGCTCCGCAGTGTGTGTGTTTGAGAGTTATTTGTAGCCCTCGCGTAATTAATCAGCATTATTACTGCGTTTTTAGTTGTTTTTGTTTCGAACCCCAAATATTATGCTCGGAAAGTAGTTTGGCCACGCACTAAGCCTGAGATATATTTATGGTAATATTTCTCTCATTTTCTGTTTGTTGTCTCTATTTTTTGTCTATGCTTTACGAGTTGAAACTTTTTGTTGTCCAACGTAATTATCTTTAATGCTTTTTTGTACTATCTACTTTAATTAGAGCTGTACTTTTAGACAAGCCCAAATCAATTGTGTTCTTTTGAGCCTTCTTATTGCTCGAAACCTAAAGTTCAGATATAATTTAATACTTTGGACTCTGTACAATGGAAAGCCAAACAATAGGAGGAGCACCGCTTTACGTCCGCCGTCTTTTCTCTCTTAAAAAGGTGAATCTTAACGAGCTACTCGATCTGTAAACTCTGACGTTCTCACGACAGTCGGGTCTGCGTAACCGGAACAGTCAAAATGTGTCAGCTCTTCGGCATTTGCCCAAAATTAAGTCATCCTCGTAAATCTACAGCGAAAGATATCTTAGTTGTTCTAATATTTTATCAGAACATTTTTAATTTTTTGAGTTTGTGGCCTACGAACCGAGTTGAGACCGTCAGTTATCTTCCGTTTCGCAGAAAGAATTGAGAAATAACCGTGTGCTTCATGAAATCTGCATCAGTATTTCGAATTATGGTATGAATATGTAAGTCTTTTGGGTTTATCTCTATTAGTGGAAGCAGCGGAATGACGAAACTAAAATACTGATGACAGACAGGAAGAAGAAGGAAGAAAGACCTCATTAGAGATGGAAGACATGAAGACAAAGAGAATGGAAGAAAGCGTGAAAGAAAAGGTATTCTCATTGGAGATGGAAGGAATAACCCTGTAAACTGATTGTGAAGTGAGATTATAACAGTAAGAAAGCAATAAAACCAAAGTGCTAACGATCATGGTGGACTTATAAATGAATCGACCAATTTTAAAAACTGTTAACATTGTAAGGGATGACAAACCTGACGTTGAAATCAGTTACTCTTACTTGGCAAATATGAAAAGTGACAGACAAAGGTTTCACATTATCAGGAACCAGAATCACACGTTGAAAACAGATACCTGGATGGTATAAAATGTGAAAGAGATAAGCGGGATGGACATAGAATGCTAGATTGATGACAAATACGGGAGAAGTGGATAATGAAGTGAGATAACAGCCAGAGACGAATTAAGAGATCGAATAAGTAAATATAAAATTAGAACTTTGGTTGATTCTGCGCTAGATAGATGATTATATAAGCGGATGGAGCATTAAATCCATTAGATATAGTAAAGATAAAGGAACGGATCCGCAAAGAGTCACCAATAACTGGAGTAATAAGATATCATATGGAAATTACTAAAGCCAAGTTATAATCTTATAAGACATGGACTCGCTAGACAGAAAATACTAGTTTTGACGGGTTTAAGTGAGGAACAAAATCACTGTTCCAGAGAATAATTAATGATGTATGGTTCGACAAAACAGGCTTTGGGACGGAAACACATCGCGAAGTTTAATGGAGGCGGAACCCAGCTGACTTGCGGTTGTGATTTTTTTCTGAAGTGCCTTCGTTTATTTTTTTTTTTTTCATAAAAGTAACAATTTATGGCATGTGCACTAAATTTTTGATTGTTTGCTTGTATTGCCCTAATTTTCGTTTTTTTTTTTCGTATTCTCGGAAAGCTTGCCTACATTTGTTCGGGCGTGGTCTGTTGCTGCTGCAATTAATGAGTGCCCATTTTTCAAATAACCCTTCGGGGATATTTTTTCACCGCCTTCAAACAAGGGTACGTCAAACGATAAGGGGGTGTGACAAAATGCTTGCGGCTTCGAAAAATGACAGCGCTGAGGGTTTTAGCAGTTATGGGTATGAAAAAAACGGAAATAGAATAGTTTGAGTGCTGGTAAAAGAATAAAACAAAAAATTAAGATTTTTAGTAAAGGAAAACTTAAAAAGAAGTCTGACGTTTTCTAAAATTTAGAGCAAAAATCACATGTTGTCATCTGCTGTCACTTAGTGCCAAAAAAAAAATATATATATATATAAAAAATGAAAAAAAATAAAAATAAAAAATGTAAAAAGCATATGAAAACATATGATGAAAACAGACCATTGACACTTGAATGCTGCAGCGACAACAAGGAAAAGGAGGCGACACGCGACTAAACTGTCTATTGTGTGACTTTTCCTTTGTTGTTGTTGTGTTTGCTGTGATTCTTTTTGGTACTGGTACGCCTGCCTGCGGTACACACACACCATGTAACTTCCATGTTGTTGTACTGCCTTTTGTTTTTGACAAACACCGAATGTATGCAAGTCCTACACACACACATACATATTTTCAACAGCCTAGCGACTGTCAAATGTCATTTTATTTCACACTGAAATCGGGCATTTTAGGGCAAAAGTCACAAGAACTTAAAAAAAAAATGTTTTGTTTATCGTCGCTGTTGTTGCTGTTTTCGCTTTGCCGGTTGCGCACTTAATTAACTGCATTTTGTTGCATGCCGCACATATTTATATATATACACTTCGTCATATGTGAGCCAAGTGTCTTGTGTGGAAAATCAAAAAACAAAAAAAAAAAAAATAAAAAAAAAAAAAAAAAAAAAAAAAAAAAAAAAAAAAAAAAAAAAAAAAAAAAATCGCACAAAAATACCGCTATATACGCGGCAGCGGGTTCAATGAACTCGACCGCAGCACAAAAGTCACCAACAACAACACATATAACAGCAACAGTACATAGGTAAGCCGACACATAAAAAAAACTAAGCATAAGTCGTTGTCAATAAGTCGTTACGGTCATAAATTTCGCTGCAAATATGGCACGTCGTTGCTATTGTTATTGTTGTGGTGCATTTTCGCGTAGTGCAGGCAGGGGGAAGTGCGCAAAAGAGTACAAGAAAGATAGCATTGTTGAAGGTTTGCCATGGTAGGCCATGCAAGGTAATTTAGTAACGTAAGCGCCTAAGTGTAGGCAACTGCTTTTCATTGCTTGTTGTTGTAGTCCGATTTTGTACGTTTCGTTCTCACACTGCAGAAACAACAAGCCGATTAAAACGAACGCAAACAAGTTATTACACGGTGTATAAAGCAGTTTAATTTAGTGTACAACAAACAACTTGCTAAAAAGTCGGGATTTATTTGAAAACGTGCCACAATTTCGGTACTGAAAATTTTTATTAACTAAATTTTCATAATTTTTGTTAACTAAATTTCCTTAATTTTTGTTAAATAAATTCTCATAATTTTTATTATTTGCCTATTATTTGCCTATTATTTGAAATCAATCCCGAAATTACGGGATTGGAAAATTTCTCACATTTTTGTTTTCAACACTTTCTTATGCCACTTATACTAAAGTGTTAAATATTTTTTAATATAATTTTTGAAGTAAATCGGGTGTTATTTGCAAAAGTCCCTAATTTTCGGTATTAAAAGTTTTCGTTGAAACAATTTTCAATACTTTTTCTGCATATTTAACTATAGAAAATATTTCGGCGTAAACTTTAAATTAATCCCGAAATTTCGGGATCGGAGAATTTTTCGCTTTTTTGTTGACAATAGTTTTTCTGCATATTTGTCTATAAAAAAATATTTCAGTGTAAATTTTAAATTAATCCCGAAATTTCGGGATCGGAGAATTTTTCGCTTTTTTGTTGACAATAGTTTTTCTGCATATTTGTCTATAAAAAAATATTTCAGTGTAAATTTTAAATTAATCCCGAAATTTCCGAACTGGAAAATTTCTCACATTTTTGTTCGCAACACTTTCTAAGGCTACTTGCATTAAAATTAAAAATTTTTTTTAAAGATATTTCAAGTAAATCGTATACTAGGCTACTAATAAGTTATGGTTATTTGGCAAAACTTATTTTTTAAGTAATCTCTAGAGTGGTAGGGACATTATAGGCATACCTACTAAGCAGTCGTTTAAAGTGCGCCACTGTTGAATATAATATAATATATAAACCCTCCATTAGCTTTACTCTGATGGCTGAATGTATCACAAGAACTTATTTATTATAACTTAACCTCAAAAGTAATTTTAAACATATTTAAAAAAAAGTAAATATCCAGTTTTCGGGATCCTGAATTCCATCTAAAACATGACTATGCTAATGTTCTTTAGCAGTAATAAAATTATCATGTTCGGTATCAAATAGATCATTCAACGTCTGAGACTATGCAGAACAAAAACAAAAATGCATACTTATTTATTCAGCTATCTCCTTATAAAGCCAAACATTATACATACCAACTTTTACATTGCCAAATATTAGTGCGCATTTGCGTTATGCACATAGTGCCTCACAAAGAGGGGTGTGTCGCTATTATTAGGGTTGTTTTGCGAGCAAGTTATCTACAAAGCACTAATAAATGATAAAGCACCTTAGTCGCTCTTTGTCATATTGAGCTATTTATAGTATATATTCTAAAATGTATATCCTTTTTTTGAGGATGCCAATTATAGTCTTAAGACACAAGTTTTCTCGAGGCGACGTATTTTTGATGAAACACGCGTCATCTACGCTCTTAGCACATATTAAGTCAACTATAGATCTTAGAATTTTTTTCGGACTGATAATACACTTCCGATAGAGTTATTTTATGGGATCAGCTACTTAATATTACTAGAGATGAATAGGCTTTTCCTAATCTCTGAAGCTCGTGCTTGTTTTCCGCAGGTTAACCAGATATTTTTCCCTAATTTTCAACTTACCTGAGATTAGTTTCGCTTGAAATAAGCTTTCTTAGCAAAATATCAAGGTAATACAGGTATGTAAAGGGAATAACGCGTCATCTTTCGCGCTCTAACGCTTGGTTCAGCTTACGCTTAGGCTGAATTTCAGAAATTAATATTAGATTTCAGAATTAAATAGATTTTCTACATCCAATTGTATAGCCATTTATATAAAACCAGTTGTTGTCCAACATGTCTATTGCTTATCTAACTCAAAGTTAGTCGTGTCATGATCGGCTCAACTGCAGTTACAACGACCCGGGTCATTTCACCGCCAGCGAAACTAGTTTCGAAGCAACCAAGAATATAAGCGACCATTTGCTTTCCCTAATTTACATTTTTTACTGCTCCCCAATGCAAAATAAATCCAGTTTTTCACACAATCAAAAGTTTTCATAAAAAAATTATTTTGACATTTGTCATGCGTGACAGTGAAAATGTTGCGCTGCCGAACTAATGAAGACATATGGCGGCATTTTCATGACAACAAACAAAAAGGAACGCGCGGAAGAATTGAAGAAAATTTACTAGCCTTGCCAAGTTGGCGCAGCAAAGGGTTGTTCTAGCCTATAATTAGGCTGAGAAACGAGTTTGCCCAGACATGTTTTCCTCATCTTCATTTAATCGCCCAAACGTGCAGCAGGTAATATTATATTTTCCAAAGCTTACATTTCACTTATATAATATTTCGAGTCGGTTGATGGCGCTGCCGAAAGACTAATCGCGGCTTAACTGTTCGCCTTTACCCTCCCTCTCATTCTCTCTCGGCCTCTCACAGCTGGCTTTCTGCTTGACATTAAATGCTAATGAAGCTGTCACATCTGCCCACATGCTGTCACTGTCATTTGTAGTCAGTTGTCATATGCAACACCTGCAAATATTTTACAAACATTTATGCAATTTCACCGCGCCGGCACACCGTGGCGTGAAATTTAATCAATTTCGCTGATAAAAAATCATATGCCTTAATATGTCAGCGTGTGACATTACAAAGCGCGAAGAGAAAATTGTTATGATTTTGAATTTTAGGTAGGGAGAGCGTAAAGAAGAGTTGTGCCATAAGAAATATGCTAAAATGACCATTGTTGATTTGAGTTTTGATATTATAATTCCTTACATTGGGTAGTCGAAAAAGTCTTTTCGTATTTTTAATCTAACTTCAACTTATTGGTTTTATATTTATAATGCACTTTAATGAACCAAATATTTACCATTTTGCCATTTTTCCGCCAGAGACATTATTATATCAGTGTAAAACTTTTCTGTTTTCTCGGTGAAAAACTGCGGCAAGTAATTTTTACAGGTTTCACTTGAAGTCAACTTTACTTCATTGAGGAAGTTCTGCATTGACGAAAAAAAATGATAGTCCAATGGTGCTAGGTCAGGGCTATATGGTGGATGCATCAAAACTTACCAGCCAAGCTCTCCCAGTTTTCGCCGAGTTCTGATGGTAGACGAAGTCCTTCCCTTAAGGAGTTCTGGCCGTTTATTCGATTGTTTGCTTCAATCTCATCAGTTCATGACAGTAAAATGTAGAAGTAATGGTTTTTTTATTCTCTGCGACCATTTGTTGAGCTTCAAYACGCTTGGTCCATGATCTTTTTCGCACATTATTGTTGAAGTTGATCCGCATTTCAACTCCTGTTACCATTCGCTTCAGAAATGGTTCGATTTCATTTCGTTTCAGCAAATCATCGCAGACGTTAATTCAATCCATTAAAATTTCCACAGACAATTCGTGTGATATCCAAACATCGAGCTTTGGTTTTGTAGCCCGACATTTTTTTAGATGGTTCAAAACCGTAGCGATTTCATGGCTGCTTATGTGACGGTCCTGGTTAACCTTTTCCATAATTTCATCGACTTTTTTAACGATAGGTCGGCCAGAGCAAGGTGCATCTTTAACATCGAATTTTTCAGAACAGAAGCGAGCGAAGCATTGCTGTGCTACACGAACTGATACAGCATCGTCTCCGTAAACTTCACAAATTTCATTCCATTCGTGGCTTGGGTGGCATTCTTCCCTTTTTTACACAAAAGTTTCAATATATAGCGAACTTCTTCATTATTTTCACTCATTTTTGAACAGCTTCAACTTTTTTTCAACTTCCCCGAATTTAATATTTTTTTTGGTTATATGAAACAAAAAATCTCTCTGCAACAGCATCTATTAACAAAATACGAAAAGACTTTTTCGACTACCCAATAAGTTGACCGATTAAAATCAAGTGCTCATATGGAAAACTTTTCTATTTGACAATATATCTTTACAATCTTCGAACAAATTGAGCGATCTAAATCAAGTGCTTATATTGCAAACTTTTTTATTTTCTATCTCAATTTACTTTGAACATATTTGATATTAAAACCCCGAAAACCTACAACCAATTGCTTAAATTTATGCGAAATGCCCCCAAGTACGCCCGAAAGTAGACCAAAACTGAATGAATTTTGCCATTTAAAGTGCCTTTATAAGCGCTTACTTGGAAGTATTTGCAACTATTAATAAAATCATGTTGAAACTTTGCCGCTCCCTTCGTTTTTCGGCGCACGGTGAACGTTTTACCTCCACCGACACCACATCTCTACAATCATACAACACGTTTTGGCTACACAATGAACCAATATTTTCCGCACTCATTCATTTTTTAAACGAAAACTTTGCACTTCGTGGTTGTTGCTGCTATTTTTGTTGCAGTTTTGCACTTTTTACCTCAATACCAGCACCCAAGGCACTAGTAACGAAAATAGTGCGAAGAAAGGTCGATACACATTTTTGGCTTAAAGCGTTGCAATTCCGCGAATGCCTTTGATGTGCGCAGTGCCGGTAGTGTGGAAATTTAAGCTAAGGCTCTAAAGCCATACAAAAATGACGGCTGAAGAGACTTTTGGAAAATTTGAAGGATGAAGCGATGTTTGGGGGGGTCGGCTGTTTGTAATAACAAAGCGCTAAGATATCCTTGCTGGCGCTGTTGTGTTCGTGTCCAAAGTTTTTTTCTGTATTTTGGTATACACATTGTTGTTGTGGGTGTTGTTGCACGGCATACGCATCGCCAGCATTTGTGGCAAACACTTGAAAATCCATTGGACGAAGTTATTCAAGCGTATTCGGTTGTGCCATGGCTTATGAAGCATAGAATGCAGTCGAGCGCAGCCACCGAAGAGTGCCAGTGCTTGCCAGTGGCAGCAGCAGCAGCAGCCGCACAACAGCAAACAGCAAACAGCAATGTGCAACAACAAACAAAGCAGCTACGATTCATCTTCGCTCTGAACTACCGACCGCAGCGTGCTTTCGCTGGCACTTTGCTCCATTGTTGCCGTTTAAAGTTCGACCAGTGCGTTCGTTGCTTGGAAGCTGCTGCGGTCCATCAGCTAAGCCAGCTGCGCTGCTCTACCTGCTTGCAGCTTTTGCTGACCACACTAGACCCCACTCTAAAAGGCTTCTTTGCAGCCACTGCCGCTAAATCTCGCCACACACCTCGCGTACGCTGCTCTTACTGCGCCGTTCCACTTCCTTACTCTGCACTGTCCGTTTTCTTCTCATCCTTTCTATCACTCTGCTGCTGTGTAGTCTATAAGCTCCAGTTGCGTCTTTGGTTTTGCTGGTTCCGCATCCGGTTTGCCCACTTTGTTACATCAATCCTAATGTCTTCTATGTGCTTTTGCGTTACTGTCTTCTTCGCCGCTCCTGCTGTGCTCTGCAGCCGGTTTAAGTTGGCTTTGCCGGTTGCTGCCTGCAACCGCAGCTCACAGCCATACTCTATACACACATAAGAAGCCATTTGTGTGTCTCTACATACTATATAGTTATATCCAGGCACGCATTGCAGTCGCCGCTAGCTGTCATTGAGTCCTTGTAATCCCATGTAATGGCATACAAGCTCCGTTTCAGGCGCTCACTGGCACGACACCGAATTTAGGGTTAGTTTTGGGTGCGCCGCTTGAATAATATATACTCGTTATAGAAAAATACATAACGTTGTGGAGAGTGATATAGAGAGATAGATATGGAGTGTTCTGAGAGCGCATGTTAGTTGACTAGCGACATAGTCTGTTCGTTCTCATACGTTCGCAGTTAACAGTTTACTCTTGGGGACTTTAGGCTGATCAAAATTTTAACTACAATTTTAGTACGCTGTAACGAGTATAGTGTGTTTGATACGAAGTTTACAGCACCCTATAAATTATATGTATACAATTGATCAACGAACAAGGTAGGTCCATTTGGCCGTCTGTTCTGTGTTCTTCTGTAGATCCGCCAACTAGTCCCTCAGTTTTAGGGATATCGTTATAAAATCTTGCACAAGTCCTTTTTCCTCAAAGAAGCTGTTCGTTTTTCGGAATCGCTAATATCGAACCACTATATCATATAGTTGGCGGTTAAACAGTCCAATCCGAATCAAGTTCTTGTATAAAAAACTTTTTTATTTGATAAGATATCTTCATGAGATTCATACATTCATTCAAACAGACTGTTAAAATTGAAGATTTTTTTATTCAGTTCTATATTTTAGTATCCTTTGCATGAAATCAGTTTCTAAACATTTCTTGCTAACCAATTATTAAACCCATTTCGAGCTCCATACTTACATAGCTTCTACATAAGTTTCCCCACACATATTATTCTCTGTTCTAGAGCGCTCTATCCAACTGGCAACACTTTCCGTTCACCAACATTGCCTTTATTCTCCAAATAGTGTCATCTGCATATCGACGTGTACTTTTTTCCAACTAGATTTACGCTTATCAAAACTGACGCAAGCGCGTGGAGATAGAGCTACTTGCTGCTGTAAGCGCACTTTTACTCTCAAATTGGCATTTAGAGCCGCTCATCTACTGTTGCTGCACTGTTATGGTAATGTAAAGAGTAAAGGCACTGCTGTTATGCCTGACATGACTTGCATGCTCACCCAGGCAGCGGCTCTCTCTCTCGCTGGGCAGCGCCTTTATTGCTTCAGCGCGTCACAGGGGTTGTTTGCCTGCTGTTAGCTCACCTGCGTAGCAGAGTTATTAGTGCGAGTAGTGTGACTAGCGTATAGCAGCTCTCCCAGCACTGGCGCTCACGCCATGAGCGTTCGCTCAGCACTTGCTATGCTAATTTCTCTGCTGCTTTGCAAATTGGACGCTTGTCTAGGCGTTCAGGACGTTGGCGACTAGGTCCTTGCGCTAGCTTGTGGCATATCGTCAGTAATCGGCAAACCATAAGGATCATCGTTGTTGTCAGTCGTGCGTGTTCGTTCGTTGCTTTCGTTCGTTCGTTCGTTAGTTCGTTGGTTCGTTTTTCGAGAACATTCATTTATGATTTTTTGACTCCTGCACCTGCAAAACAAAAAAACAATATATTCTCATATATATATATATATTTCAAATATAATAATATCTGAACAAAAAAGAAACTTTCAATATTTTGTGTTATTTGAAACTTTTCTTAGTTTTTTCGAATAGTTTCGAATAGTTTGTGTACAAACTCGGTTTTCAACATTGTAAGTACCTATATATGTATATGTATATGTGTCTGAAAATTTTTGTCTGGTATAACAAAGTGGCACACCCACACCTTTTACACCCGCATACACACACACACACATATACACGCAAAGTACAAAGTATACTGCACGCATTGCAAGTGAAGCGCCCAGCGCCCAGTGTCCTGCGAATACATTTGGGTTAATTGCAAAGTTTTACGCACCAGAAAGGATATACATAATCTGTGGCTGACATTTTGGGCGTGTGTGAAAGCCTTGTGCTACGGTTGGCTACATTAACCGGTTATTTTAAAGCAAGAAAAATATTTGAAAAATTTACATTTACGTTTTTTGAGTACTTTGGTTTGAATATGAATGCATATGAACCCGGAAATGCTGAGAAAAAAGAACGAATCGAAGCTGAAATCAAAAATGTAACTAAAGATTTTTCAAAAAATTAAAAAAAAAATTTCAAATAGAAATCTGTCATATACAAATTTTTTAATTGATAAAATGAATTATAAATTAAGTCTACATATAAAGAACTAAAAAAAATTAAATATGATAGAAAAAAAATCAAAATAAGAAAAAATATTTGAAAATGTTACAAAAATTTAAAAAAATGATTTGAAAATTAAATTTTCTTGCTAAAAAAGTGTTAAAAAATATTAAAATTTAAATAAAAAAAAAATTCGAAAATTGAAAAAATTAATTTCAAAGTTTTAATTAAAAAAATATTTCAAAATACTTGAATTAAAAAACTTAATAAAATTTGTAAATCAATTGCTTCAAAAATTTATATTAGTTTGTTTAATAAAGAAAGATTACTTTCTTTGTTAAATAAAAAAAGTTAGCAAATTTATTTTAAAAAAATAATACTTCAAACCACTATTAACTACAACACATGCTTTAAAGTCTGCGCAATTAAGGCGCCAGACCCCCTGCCACCCATTAATGATATGCAATAGCTGTAAAAAAAGCTTTCAGACACTCTCTATTTAAAATGTAATTAATCTTTGTCCAACACTCAAAACGATTSCATATTTGTAGGCGTCGTGGAGCACAGACATAAATGTGAGTAATAACACATGCGGTTTATAGCCGACAAGCGATAGAGTTAGCCGGGCTGTACGTGTAAAGTCGGTTAATGTTCTAGTAATGGGTGGAATGATGTGGCGGAATATAAGTTGAATTAATTACTCAAAATCCATTAACATGCATTGTGAACGTAGTTAGTTTAAGTTAAACAAAAAAAAAATTTTGAAATTTTAAACGAAATCAACAGTTTTTAAAAGTATATTTCAATATATTCAATTTCTTTTTAGATACTTTTTTCGGAAACTACATATTTAGAATTTTTTATAAATTATTTGGAATTTTTTCTAAACTATTTTTTTTATTAAATTTTGAAATTTTTGAATATTTCGAAATTATTTTGACATTAACATCTAGAAATTTTTTAAACTACTGTAATGTCAAATTTTTGAAAAAAGATTGACATTTTTTAAATATTTTTAAGTTTATTGAAATTTTTTTTATATTTTGTAATTTTTTGAACTATTGTATTGTGAAATTTTTGAAAAAAGTGTTGAAATAAAAAAAAATTAAATTTAATATAATTATAAAATAATTACAATATTTCTGCCAAATATTTCAATTATTGCATTTTTTTTTGTAGATATTTGGTAATTTATTAATTTTTTTATTAAGAAAAACAATTTTCTGCAAATAATTATTTGGGCCTAACGAATAGCTATCATCCATTTTCCTGTTATTTACGCATTTTTAGATTTTATATTCGCCATATACCTCCAAACCACCGTCAAGCAATGCTAACAAAATCAGTACACCAAACCACACACACACACACACACACATATGTAAAGCCACCCAATTCCACGCTGGTCGCCACTATTCAACGAGTAATAACAATTTCGCCATAAACAAGCTACCATGCACCCACCCATAGCACCCACGCACACACTTACAGACCATAGATTGCTGAAAGAGCCACCCACTAGCGCAACGCCGAAAACACGTAGACTGGTTTCCACACACACACATACAAGTACACACATATATAGTCGGATGGCGAGCCACTCAACTCACACCAGCACGCCAATGGTGGCCGCTCGCCACACTGCTGCTGGTGGAAATATAATCAATATGAACCATAACAACAGCCTGCAAAGTGGAAAGCTGCGAGCGAATAAAATTCAACCCCGAAAATAGAAATAGCAAAAGCGTTGAAAAGGCTTGTGGAGTGGGGGGAAGGACGTAGTAGCGAGTATACACATATTTAGTTGTGGCATAATATGCCGGCGGTTGGGGGAGTGGATGGTGAATTTGAAGTTTAGACTTGCGGCGTGGTGTGGGCTGCTGGGTAGTGGTAGGTGCGGGTTGCTTTCGGCATGTTTGCGCTGGCGGCGACAAGGAAACTATCTGTCTGCCGGGAAAAAGTAAAGCAAACAGCAGCAACAACAACAATGACGACAACAAAAACAGAAAATGAAATGCTTTTTGTTGCCTAGGAAAAATAAAAATTTTGCGGGAGCTTGTGTGTGTATATCTACTTGTATATATGTGTGTTTGGGTGTATATGTAGACTACGTTAGCATTCAAGCCAGCAATAGAAAGAAATGTATACAAAGAGTATAATAAAAATATAGAATAAATAGAAGGGAGAGGCCGTCGAAAAAGTTGTGTCGTTAGTAGTTGCCAAAAATAGCAAAAAAAAAATAGCTTTTCACAAAAACAACAATAAATTATGACAACATGTTGGCTACTTTTTGCGGCGCTATAAAAATGGCAGAAAATCAAAGTGCAAAAACAACACAGGCAGCAAAAATAAATTACAATAAAATGTGAAAATAAACGCTGTCACCGCTTTACAACATTAACAACAACTCGCAAATTACTATTAAATATTAAAGCAGCCTGTCAGGCGTTGGCCTGCCGCGTGCCTTCAGCTTGCTTTGTCATTCTTGGCATGCGCGCTCTATTCTTGTTTTTATTTTTGTATTAAATTTTTGCTTTTCGATTTACGTGCAAAAAAAGCGACTTGTCATGGCAGCAACTACTTTATGATAATGTTGTCATATTTCATTGTTTGCGTGCGGCGACGCCTATAAATTTCTGGAATTTCTTTATTCTTCTGTTTGCTACTTTTTTTATGTTTACTACTTGCTGAAAAAAACACACTTGTTTTGTATGAGCATAGTTTTTGGGCGCATATGTTCTATAAAGCGTTCTAAAAGGTGCGACAAACTCCAATTTGCAAACTCAACAGTTTTTAAAATGAATCTAAAGTATTTCTCAAGCCGTCTCCAGCCAAAGAAAGCTTATTTTTAATTATAAATTTATTTTCTACCTTGACACGTAATGTTCTTTAAGCTAAACATAGGTCATACTATTGTCTCACTCATTGAATGAAATCTTGCTTTATTAAGTCTCAGCCTCAATAACTCTTTTAACGATTTCTCAAGGTTTTCTCAGTTGAACCTCAGAGGTTCTCAAACTATTTCCAAACCATATTTACTATATTTTTTCGACTTGTTATCAATAATTCTATCAATAATTGGCAATAAGCTACAATATTTAGCTCTCTCTCTTCTCAATAACATTTTCAGCTATTTCTCAGTGCTTTCTCAATTTAGTCTAAAACATTCTCAAACCATTTTCAAAATTCAATTATATTTCTCAAATAAGTATCAAACGTTCTCATGCCTTTTTCAAACCAAATTTATCATATTTTTTCGACTTCTCGCCAACATTCCTAACTACCAACCAACAATCTGCAATATTTTGATCCAAAATGTAATTTTTTATTTTCAATAGTTTTCTCAAGTATGTATATATTAAACCCGTCTCAGCAGATTTTCAAATTTATATCAAAGAATTCTCATTACTTTTATAAGACAATATGCAATACTTTTTCTAATACATTTTTATATGTTTATTTCCTTGTATAATTAAGTCCTAAGCCAATACTAAATCCAATTAAATGTTCTCTATACAAATTGCTAATATACCTCCATTCGAAAGGACTGCTTTATTATTTCTAAATTTAACTCGTTCCTTTAGCCCTACTCAACTCTAAGCGAAATGCTATTTAAACAGTTCTGAAAGTTTTCTAAACCCACTCTCAAACAAAATTTAATTATTTCTTTACTTAAAAAGTCTGCAATCCTCAAGTTCCCTTCAATATTTGTAGCTTGAGTGCGGAATCTTATTCTCAATTGATTTCTCAACAGTTTCCTGTTTTCAGCTCACGAATTTCTAAACTTTAAACTAAAAAAAAATTTCACGAATTTCTAAACTTTAAACTAAAAACTTTTCGTAAATTTTCTTTATCACTTTCATTCATCCAGTACTTAGTCACATTCAAGTTTGCTAAAGTTAACTTTAAATTCTTCTTCTGTATTGGCGTAGACACCGCTTATGCGGTTATAGTCGAATTTAACTTTAAATTAATAGAAATATATTTCGAATTGATTCCAAACGTTTCTCTGGTTACTCCTAAACAAAATAAAATTTTTTCTTAATTCTTTCAATTCACTATTAGA
Source organism: Bactrocera latifrons (assembly GCF_001853355.1). NCBI lineage: Eukaryota > Metazoa > Arthropoda > Insecta > Diptera > Tephritidae > Bactrocera > Bactrocera latifrons. Next base: position 683,759 of record NW_017537423.1, read on the forward strand.
AAAAGTCCTCGGAGAAATTCCGTTTATATTCTCAATAGGTTTCTCCACAGTTTCTCAACTCCATCTCAAATTTTAAATCTGTTCTGATTTCTAATTTCATAGATGATTTTCTAATGCTTTTATTAAATAGAGAGAACCCTTTTTAATTTTCTTAAACTGTTTCAAGCCTTTCTCCAACCACACTCAACACATTGTCAATGATTTCTAACAACAATTGATTTTTAAACTTCCAAATCTTTAATTATAGAACTCACTTTGACTTAATATCTTTATATACAAAAATCACGTGTCACGTTGTTTGTCCGTGATGGACTCCTAAACTACTGAACCGATTTTAGTAAAATTTAGCACACTATGTCCGGTTCAAATCAGCTTAGAAGATAGGATAGTAAAAGCAATTAATTAATAAAAAAATACAACGAACGCTCCATTAAATGGACGCTCTATTATGCGGACATCAGAATTAACCATGCGTTTTGTTGATGCTTGTTAAGTTCAATATATTAAGCGGACAACTCTATTAACTGGACAGAAAGGCTGGTAGCCAGACATTGAGAAAACATCCTCAAATTCGTTGTCTTTTCCAATGAAATTTATTTGTATAAACATATTCAAAATTAAACCTCAAGTACAATCCCTTGAATTCTTATACCGACAATAACGTTTTCGTCTTTATTCGTAAAAATTTTGTTTACTGTGTTGAATAGTTTATTATATGAATAATAGTATAAATATAGTAAGACTACATACATACTTCTTAACATTTGAATTTTCCTTTTTTTCTCACCAATTTAAATTCTCTGCAAAATTCTTCTCTGCTTATGCACAGCCTTTCTATAAATAACCTCACTTTCTCTAGCGTAATTTTCTGCTTTTGTATATACTTTTTTGTCTGCCATTTAATTATTCAGTATTATTGATCGCTCACTGTGTATAAATACATGTGATGAAATATTTTTACATTGTATCCACTTAGCATGTGTATGTGTTTGATGTTATAAGGCTGCATTATATCCATTTAAAAGGCTATAAATATCCTGCACTAAGGACATACTGACATTGTAGGTGAATGTATGCGTGGAAAAATCTTGACAAAGCAAAGGAAATGTGTTTAGAAAAAGGTAGTAGAAATGTATCAGTTGTTTGATGTGTTTTTTTGTTGGCATCCACATAGGACATAATGCCCCGTTCACACGTGAGCTGAAAAAAAAAATTCGGTTTATTGGAAATGTGCAGAAAGAGTTAAAAAATTGCTTACTTCGGTATATTAGTCGAAGAAAAATTTCCTTAAATTTATATATTTTGATATTAAAATGTTGGAAAAAGCGGAAAAGAAGAGTTTAGTAATTTTGAGGTTAGGCTGTATTCGTGTTTGTTGATATTATTGTCTTTTTTTAGTTGTATGATGGCCTCTTATCTCTATATTGTATATAGAGGCTTACTATTTTGGCAACAGCGCTGGTTTTCTTTCTGAAAAACTTGCAGTAAAGCCTATTCCCAGACGCCACATTTTTATTAAAAGCTTTTAGCGCTTGAATTTCAAAAATTTCTTTTTTTTTGCAAATTTCCTTGTGAAGTTATTAAACCTGTCATTTTGAACGGATTTTCTATGCGAAAAGTGATACATTAAAGCCTATCCTCAGGCGCCAATTTGTGGAAAAATCTGAACGTGCTTGATTTCCAAAATTTTTATGCAAATTTAGTTGTAAAGTGATTAGAACTGTGGCATATTATATATTCTTTAATTACTTGTAGTCTGAAGCTCCAAAAGCAATTAAAAAAAAATAAGTCAAATAATTAGTAGCGAGATTTTCTTTAAGTGTTGTAACCACAGAAATTTTGGTATAAAATCTTCCACTGCTTCCAAATGTATGCCTTATATATTGATTTTTTCATTTAGTGCACAAATTCTGCACCGAACCCGTAACCCGTAACCCGTTTCCTATATCTAGGCGTTTCTTTTATTTAAGCTTACTTTTTTTTAGATGCTGATACAGAAATGTATTTCTTAGTAATAATTCGAAAGAAATTTAAAAAGATACAACAAATATTTAATGAAAACTGTAACAATACCCGCGTTTAGAGTGTTCCGTAAACTACTGTTTAATTTGAGGTAAATCGCACCAGTAAAACACACTTCGCAGCAAAGTTTCTTAAAATAACTAATTTTTCAATTAAGATAAGGATCTTAGGAATATTAGAACCACATACCTTTGCTTCTTTCAAAGGTCTTCCATTTCGTTAAGCAATGCACGCGTCTATTAGCGAATCATTAGCTCATATTAAAGTCGCTGAAACAACTGGTACCACGTTCAAGTGCCTGTAAGAATGCTACTGTAAAACCACCACCTTGACAGAACACACCAGACGACGACACAGTTGCAATGCTAGCGAAGCGTCGACAGCAGAATGCGCAACAAAGTTACAGACTTTGTTGCTGCTGCATAAAACACTCGGGCAGTGTGTGAGGTCAATGAACGCGAGCGGGGAAGCAAAACAATAGCGAGGGGAAAACTCCCAAGGATGTGCGAAAAGGAATAAATAAAAGAAACGAAAAATACGTTAGGCACATAAAGGCAGCGCGCGAGTAAAGAAAAGGTGAAAAACAAGAAGTTCTGTGGAGAACACATAATTCTTGTGCCAATGGTATGTCAGGAGGATGCAACGATCCTTGAGAACATATGCGAGAAAGTCACAATTAATAAGTGAATAGAATTGCGGCAACACCAAGGAGCAAAGCGACGAATAAATGAAGTGCATAGCGGTAGAGTTGACGCCGACAACAACAGCGAAGGAAACGCCGTGTGTGTAACGCTAACGTAAACATGGCAAGCGACGGGTGTAAACAAACAGCACAAAAGATGATGACACGTCACAGGGGAGATAAGCACAACAAGGGGATCTAACGGCAGAATGCATGACGAATAAAGCGCAACCAAGAAATTCGAGATAAAAAAATTGAAAGGCTAAAAGAAGTCAGTTAATAGAGACAAAAAAAAGTATATGCGTTCCAAAGAAGTGTGAAAAATCAAACACAAAAGCTAAAGTGACACACAAAAAATTATTAACGAAAAAGAAAACAAAATGCAGAACTGTGTATTTGTTGACTTAACGCTAGTAGATATCAGAAAAGGGGTAAACGCGTGTTGGGCTGAGTTGAAATTGCAACAAAGTGCTACAATTTTAGCAAACCCAAAGCCCAAAGGCGGCCACATAATTTCAGTAAAAATAAAATGAAGTCAACGTTGAAGACAGCATTCACGCAAAAAGAAACAAGGAAAATGTGTAAACAGCAAAGCAAAAAGTCTTAAATGTGGCGTCACTTTGCTGTGCCATAGAAAATGCGGGCTTGGCGGTGTGCATGTGGGGCGGTGGGCTTTGTAATTGACACTTTAGCCCGCGTATTGTGTTTGACCTCATTTTTATGCAACACCTTTGTGCGTTTTTTTCTGTAGCAGCTTTTTGTTTATGTGCAATTTATCTGTATTTGTAAGGAAGTTGATGTGGTTTTAGGCTATATTGCCAATTTTAAGCTAAAGTTTATTTTATTTTATTTTTTTATTTTGTACCTTTGAATGTGATCTCACGTCGAAGCAATGTTGGGGAGTAACAATGTGCGGTTTTTGGAACTAGACACTCAAAACAAACAAAAAAAAAAAAAACTTTTTAAATTTTGTGCTTAAAATTTAAGCCCAATAAAAATTTAACTGACGAAGTGCTTTATAATGTTATATGGTGTTTTTCACTGATCATTCAGTATGAGACGATAACCTTTGTTGATTTAATATTGAAAAGTTAAA
>NW_017537423.1:687893-689261 GCF_001853355.1 Bactrocera latifrons
AATTTAAAGTACTTTTTCATTTTTAATTTGAAAATTTAAAAAATTGTAATTCGAAAAAAGTTGTTTTTTTTTATTAAGATTTGCTCTTACATAAAAATGTGAGCCTTAATCTTATCAAAGCTTTTGATAGATTTTTAGGGAAAACTGACCACCAGATGTTTTCAAACTACTTTTTTTCATTTATGTCTATTAAATATTTGTTTTAAAGCTGCTTTTTTGTCAGCTGGTATACGATTTCCTAATGCACTCAAAACAGTGCCAGCGGCGACAAAACATTGGAAAAAGCACTGCAAATAAATGGTTCGTAGAGAGGAATAAGATGAAAAGGGGGTATGAAAGTTTTACTATCACACGATAACCACACTTGGCTTGGTGTATCAAGTGCCCCCGACACATGCTGTTTCTATGAAATATGTTATATGTATGTATGCATATGTTTGTCTGCTTGATTGTTTGTATGCTCACAGCTGAACAGCCCTTAAATCAACAAATCACGCGCATAAAATGCGATAAGCAGCTTCACTCTCGCACCCTCGCAAATTTTTCAAAACGAGATAATTTTTTTTAAAGCCAGACTTTCGTTCTACTTCCTTTTGCTCGTGACACAGTGACATTTTAAAAAATGAAAAAAGAAAGAATCAACTCTTATCGGCTCTATATAGTACTCAGCGTTACTCGCTTATGCTTTTTTGTGTTAATTAACTTATAAAAACTATTATAATAACAAAAGCAACCCTCGTTTTCGGCTGATTTATCTGCATGAAAATCGTATGCAATAGAAATCAGACAAAACAGAAATTGTTACAGTTATGAAATGTGTTTTTTCTTTATGCTATAATTTAACGTTGCTCTGCTGTTAGGAAATAATGACATAAGCAGCTGCAAATAATTCGAGTTTTTTTTCATAAACTCATTTAAATAAATTAGGGTGTGAGTGGGTGATGGAGAGCAATGAGAGGATATTATTGTCATTATCTATCTTCATATATACATACATATGAATTTTTTTTATTATTGGCAAGCAACCTTCTGTCTCCCTGCTAAACTGTCTGCTAAATACAAAGTCATTAACATTAAAATTAAATTTATTATTCTGTACATAGCGTTGGTTATTCGTACGCATACTTATTATACATACTGTATGCACATTAAAGCATACTTTAGCAAGTTATAAATCAGCTTTGAAATTAGTTTTTAGCTCACATATGGGCACGGCGACTTGCTTTTGTTAAATTAAAACATTTATAAAGCTTATGAAGCCTACCCGCAGGCGCTATACTCCTTCCTTTACAATCCGGATTTGATTTGGTAGGACAAGTACTTGAATATAAATATTATTTCTCTAAAGTCTAAATATTAATTTAAAAT
>NW_017537423.1:689626-700641 GCF_001853355.1 Bactrocera latifrons
TTGAGACTACTTTTACCCGTAAATACTTTTAAAATAATGAAAAAATTCAAGGGAAATACATTTTTTTTATGAATTTCCAATATTTTTTCTATATACATACATACATATAATAACTTTTAAATAGATAAAATAACAAAACTTTATAAAGTGCGTTTTTTTTAAATATGCATGGAGAAGCCTACTTTATCGTCAGGTGCTGTATGTGTTCTACTAATTTTTAAAAGTTTAAACTATATAAATACGATTACCACCGATAACATAACCAAACAAATATAAACTATATTTATACATCCTTAAGCTATACTACAAAGGAACATAAATATGTAAATATGTGTATGCATAGGTCTGTCTATCTGCGGCACAAGAAATTTGTTTTCTTTCTCTAAGCAACGGCAATAATGTGCATGCAAGGATATCTCAATCAGGATAACGATCAAATATACATATCTATGTATACATATATATGTGTGTGTGTTCGTTTGTTTGGCTGGTCGTTGTGCCGGCAGCCGCGAAAGTCACTACATCAAAACACATACAAAGTAGATGTGGTGAGGTCGTTAAACTCCGCGCTTAGACACAGCTCAACTGCAGTTATGCATTTTTGTTCAACTGCTAGCGTGAGCGCATGTACATATGTGTGCGTGTGTGTTTATGAAGTTTTGTCTATGAAGTCGCAGCTGTCGTTGTTGCTGTTGTAGGATTGTTGTAGCATAGCAAATGCAATACGAGCCTTGCAATGAGTGTGAGAGAGAAATGGGGAGAGAGGAAGGCGGCATAAATGCAACGAATGCGAGTGTAGCGAGTCAAAGTTGTCGTGTAAAGCGAGCAATCAAATGTGCAAGGACTCTAGACACGTATTTTGACTATTTCGATAGCAAAAACAATTGCAACAACAACAGCGCGAAGGGGGCAGTCACAGAATAGACAAAACTTAGCTTAGCAACAAAGCATAGCACGCTATTGTATCATATATCACTGAATTTGTATGTGTGCGTGTATGTGCATTTGAACTCATGTTGCATGCAACCCTTCGCTCACACACACACACACACCAAAGCAGTTAGGTTCATCCTGTATGCAGGACAACAGTGCTGCTCTAGGCGCTGTTAACGAGCAGTCCAACCACGCAGCAGCTATGCAAACGGGTTGAGCAGGCTAGTTGCATGCCACACAGCAATTCTGATTAGAAATCCGATATGACTGTATGCAAGTGGGTGTATCTATGTATGCTATGTAATAAACTGTTTTGGAAATATGAATGTAAATCAGCTGAAGTTGAAAATTATAATGAAAGACAAAAGAAATTATTCGAATTGGAAAGGAGCAGTTGTGTAAGGTCTTGTGACAAGTAGTTGAGGCGAAGTGGAGACGATTTTATTTATGAAAGCATAAATGAGACACATACAATTCTTTTATATCCTTGTTGAAAAATATTAAAAACTCTATTTTAGAACTTAAAAGGTTCGAAAAGCTGGAATTTTGCAATTTTAAAATGCACGAAACTTGCAAAACTTAACGAATTAATTCTCTGAAAGTCATCTAAAATACAGCAGATCTATGATAAAATTAAATGTGATTTAAAAATATGTAATACTTAACAAAAACTTCAGTAAAAGTTACCGAAAAATTACTTATAATATTATTTAAAGCCTGACGTTCTAGTATGGAAATTCAAGTTCAATAAATAATGCTTCGAAAGTTATATAAATCATTCCAGTTCTATGAAAAATTTACAGTTGATGAAAAAATATATAATACTTTATAAAAATTGAAGTAAAACTTAAAAGAAATATAGTACTAAATGAAAAATTTATCTATTTATAGTACGATATTGAAAAAAAAAACTAGCCCGAATGCTTACTATTTGTTTGCATTTACTAATTTTTCAAGAAAACGCATAAGATTTTGTAAATTATTGGAAATTAAACATCAAGACGATCGAGGAAAACTTAAAAAAACGCTTTGCAACATTTTTTAATTATTTTTTTTTGTACTTTTTTACTTCAAACTTAATCTAATACTTAACAAAAACTTAAGTGCTTAACAAAAAGTTGGAATCAAACATCAATATTCGAAGAAACTAATGCAACTACTTAACAATAGTTTTTTAATTTTTTTATTTTACTTTTAGAACCTAATTAAATACTTAACAAAAACTTAAGATCTTAACAAAAAATTTTAAAATTCTGCATAAATGAAGCTTAAATGTTTAATATTAATTCAAACTAAATTATCAAAATTCGAAGCAACTCAAGCAAATACTTAAGAAAACCTTAAGTGCTTAACAAAAAATTTTGAAATTTTGCATAAACGATGCGGTATTTATTGTATTTAATTTGTAGCAAAGACCTTTTTTTGGAAAAGTTAAATGGGCTCTCATATGTAAGTCTTAATGTAAATGCTGCTTAACAAAAAAATCCATTTCTCCGAAAAATCCAAAAAAAAATTTTTGACTTCTATCAGAATCAATTAATTCTTTGTCGATAATACCTTTCCCTGCTGAGCTCAAAAGCAACAAATTTAATTAAAAACCGCCTGTTTTCCAAGCACTTGTGTTTCAAAAGCGGAGGAATAAAAGAAAAACAGTTAAACCGGAAAAAATGCCAACAAAGCAAATGAAATGAAATCTATCTGTGAATTAGTGAATTACTTCCCGACAATTGAACAAAAATACTGCGCTGCGAGAGTCACATAATACATGGAAAGAAAAATATATATAGCCAACAACCGCAAACAATAGGAAGACTTGCAACTAACTGCATTTGTGGCATAAAAACAAAACACACAAAAAAACAAAGATGACAAAAGCGCACACTGTTGGCATTGTGTGCCAGCGCTGGCGCTAAAGTCATAATCCGCATATGCTTAAAACAAAAACGAAAATAAAAAAACAACAGCAAAAAAATGATAAATAAATAAAAAAGGGTTTCTACGCGGTCGCGTAGTCGGTGATTTTTAAGGGTTGTTATTTAACCCGAACAACTTGCAGCATAAAAAGTTGATTAATACCCATGTGGGCATTAATATCGCCCAAACCCATATGTCAGTTTCATACACCCCACCACCGCTCGCTCTCTCCACTCATTTAATTACATCTTTTGCCGCGGGATCTCCCACTGGGCTCTACGCAGTCTGAGTTTTTTTTTTTTGCGCCCTAATAGCCCGTATTGCATTACACTTGCCGATGCTGCTGTTGTTGTTGATTAAATATGCTTATGCCTGTGTACTTACAGTGTGTTGGCGTATACTTGCGTAAGTGCATATATTTTCTGTTTGAGCACTTCTTGAAAGTCATGATGGAACGTTTATTTCCACTTCAATGTTGGCAAACAATTTGATCAATTGTTAATTATATTAAAAACAGTAATTGCATATATGCACTTACATATGTGTGTGGGTGGGTAGATCAGCGGGGGTTGGGATTAGGGGCTTACACTGGACTTGTATTTTACTATAATCTGACTGGAAATAACAATTGCTCATGATTACTTGTGTAATTACGTGACAATACCGTTAGGATTACTCAAAAAAAATTTTTTTTTAACAAAAATATGACATTGTGTTTAAAAAGTTTACGAATTTGCAATAAGTTATTTTCATAATTACCGCTAGAGTTTTCATTACAATACCATTTCCTTAAGTAACATATTTGTTGAATACATTTTGTAATATATACCAATACCATTACGCATTATAATTACCATTACAATAACCATTACTTAGGCAATTATTAAAAGCAGCGCAAATATTTTTACCAATATTACAACACCTTTAATTATCATTACCAAAATGGTTACCAATATCATTACGCGTTATAATTACCATTACAATAACTATTACCTAGGCAATTATTAAAAGCATTGCACATATTTTTACCTATATCACAACAACTTTAATTATCATTACCAAAATGATTACCAATTCCATTACAATGATAATTACCATTACTCAGACAATTACTAATAGCCTCGATGCAGTATTTAGTTATCGCCAGCTTCTACCTAAATCGAAAAGAGTATGTAGTTCGAGGCTAATTTTCTCCTATACTCTTTACAGATTGATTATTTCAACGTGAGCGCAATCGTGCAGTTGTCATAAAAAGAGTAGAAACTCTGTGAGTTAGCAAAATCAAGAGAGCGGCGAAGTAAATCGAGATCCAAGAGAATCTTGCAAATCTACACCACCAAATAAAACCAACTATACTAAACTAAAGAGAATAGCAGCAGAGCAAAACAAATATCCATAAAAAGGAGCTAACGAATAATCATATTAAATTTTTACAAAGAGAATATAAAACCAACAGTTTATAACAACAACAATATATATATATATATATATATAAATATAAAAACGTGACATACAAATACCAATGTTCCATAAAGCACCAGCAGATCAAGAGAGCAACAGCACCAATAGCAGCAGCAGTTAAGAGAGAGTAAAGAGAGAACTTAAAACAACATAAAAGCAAATTTTTAAATAAAATCTTAGTGAGCGGAGAATATAAATTATATAAAAATATAAATATTGCTGTCTTTTTGCATTTTTGCAATTTTATAAAAAAACAAATATAAATAATAAAAAGGCAAATATTATAATATATATATATATATATATACTTACAAAGGCGAATCAATACACGAACAATCCTTTGAGAAGCAGAGATACACACTTAACGAACATAAAGAATCATTAGCAAAATTTACTCTTTTAACTTAAACAACAACAACTAACTAAAGAAAAACCAAAAARAAAAAAATCATTGAAAAATCAATTTTACTAAAACGCAAAATTTTAGCAAAAGAAACTCATAAACACACATACAAAGAAACGCGCGTAAAACGATCGTAGTTGATCTAAAACCCATACACCAAGCAGCAACGCAGAGCGAAAGCTACCAAAAACGCACGAAAGCTCAAAGTGGCCACAAGCGAAAGCTCCACGCCAACAACACAGTGTAAAGTCTTCTAGTCAAAAACAAAGGAAAAAAAAACAAAAACAAAAAANTAGTTTCAAAACAAAACTAAAAAAATGCTGAGAAAAATACTTAAAAATCTAAATATTATAAATTCATATATTAATTATTGCATGAAACATAAATAATGAGAAAAAATAAAAATAAAACAAAATAAACAGACATACACACACACAAAGTAAAGCAACCGATACGCATATTTTACAGCATAAAATGTTTATATAATAACAGTATCAAAACAAAAACAAAAAACCAAACAAATAAAAATATACATACAATACATAAATAAAATACAATATAAAAAACAAGCTATTTGCTATTATTAAATTAATTATTATTATTATTATAAATTTATTAATTGATATTGCCATGAAATTAACTAAATAAATGTGTGAATTATTTGAAATTTTAAAACCGAGTGCAAATTACATCTAGATGGCAACCACGCGCTACGTGCGCAACTCTGATTGGCTATAGCAATTGTGGAGTGTGAGCGATTAGCATAGCGGATAGATGAGAGAAGCAGCCAGAGTATGGCGAGAGTGAGAGGCAGAACGTTTGCGGGAGAAAAAGAACGGAAGAAGGTAGAAAGAAAGAGAGAGAAGAAGAGAAGCAGAAGCTATGTAAAGAGGGTGAGAGCGAGAGAACGAGAGAGAGCTACAATGTTGGAAGGAGCTAAGGTGCAAAGGAGAGAAGGGAAAAACAGTTTTACCCAGAGTAAGATAGAGGAATATGAAGGAAATAAGGAGAAAAGCAGTTTGATCGTTATAAAAAGCAATGAGAGCAGAGCGTCGCGCAAATTAGTATAACAGCTGAACATTATAGTCTCTGAGAGTGCTAGTTTGGAAAGCTGGTGCAGTGGCATGTAAATGGTAGCAATATTAAGGCGGTGATAGGGAACACAATTGCACTAGAAATGCAAGCAGTAATTGCTGTGACTTAGAAAAAAATTTGTTCAAGCGAGTGCGAGTGATTTGAGTGTGAAGTGTATTGAAACAGCAAAACAAGATTGGCGGGAGCCGAGCAGTAAAATCATGAAAGCCCGAGAATATATTTCGTGTAATGATTTAGTAAAGTTGCACACCCAGCAGCTGAAAAAAAACTATACAAAAACGATTAGCTGTAACGCTTTTTGTTGAGATCTCGCTTATTTTTTGGCTCTCTTTCGATCTCCCTTTCATTGGCGCTTCTCTCAGTTTCTCTCTATCATTTTCCTTAATGTGAGGCTCCGTGTTTTAGCTTAGAGATCATTCTTTGGGTGTAGTGCTGTTTGAGAGCTTTCATAATTTACACACTTCACTTCTCTCACTCTACACTATGAATCACAACTATTTATAGTTAATCAAATGCGATCAATGTTTTAAAAAATAACCAGCAAATTTTTATTAAAATAAAATATTAAATTAATATAAATGAATAGTCAAAGAAAAAATAATATGTATGAATGTTTTCGTAAACTAAATATTTTTTTAGTTGCCACTTCACGCTTACTAATGAAAATTAAGTAGTCGAAATGTGTATGAAAAAAGTTAAAAAAATGAGCATAAAAAATTTTATATTAGAAATTATTATTAAACAAATCAATGTTATATCAAAATATGAGTGCGAAATGTGAAAGAACTTCTTCTAAGAGCACCAAAGAAAATTAAGAGCTAAAATTAATTTAAATTATTCGTTCCAATAAGTGAGTATAAATTATGAATTAGCATTATTAAGTGAAATAAGAAAATATAAAAAAAATCATAACGTGAAGTATTAGGATGAAACCGTAAGGAAGTCAAAACTAAAACACCAACTTTGAATATTATAAAAAGTTTTTTTAAAAGTACTTATATAGTGAAATTTAAAAAAAAAAGTATTAAGAAAATTCTCAAAAAAAAAAAAAAAAAAAAAAAAAAAAAAAAAAAAAAAAAACAAGCAAAAAAGTAAATAAATAAGCAAAGCTAAAACTATTTGCAATTTGTGTAAAGATAATTTTTAGCGAAAGCTTACTTAAACTAACTTACATACTTACTTACTTACATACTTAATTTCCAACTGGACTTGTGCAAAGCGCAATCAAAGCTCTTATAAAAGAAATATTTAAATTAAATTAAATTTAAGCGACATTTAAACAAGCAGTGAGACTAATTACTAAGCAACAACAAATCATTCATACAAATAAAGCAACAAAGCGCTAAGCAAACAGTACAGTTAGATAGCCAGGCGAACGCAAGTGCATAGTTCGAAAGCGATATAGTTCGTGTGTAGGCAGATCATAGATCGCGCCAACAGCAAGGAAGTTAGGCGAGTAAGAGAGAGAGCACGCGTTTGAGCGCACACAACCGTTGAGAGCGAACTTCAAAATTACGCCCCAAAAGCAAGCAAGCGCCGCAACAACAGCAGCAGCAGCAGCAACAACAACAGTCGTTAATAAAAAGCAAACGTCACAAGCAAGCACCGGCAAGAAAATGACCAACGCCATGGATATTGTGAAGAATGGCAGCGCCAATGGCTCGGTCGATGGCAGCTCGGATGAGTCGCGCACCAACTTGATTGTGAACTATTTGCCACAGACAATGACGCAGGAGGAGATGCGTTCGCTCTTCTCGAGCATTGGCGAATTGGAGAGTTGCAAGCTTGTGCGCGACAAAGCCTCAGGTAATTTGGGTAAATATGCAACTTTTTTCACACTAATTATTCTGTAAGTAAAAGCACTTAAGTTGCGCTTAAGTGAAGCTGTAACACAAGTTGTGTGATAACTGACAGCGGTAAATGTAAAAACCGGCGTAAAATCCGCGTAACACACAAATTGTGCTCAAGCTAAGTTTATCTATATTTCATATATTCAAGCGCAACTTAAGTAATACTTAGCTATTTAGTATTAACCTAACTTGAGTGCTTAAGTTACAAATCTCTAGTTTTTGGTTCATTCATTTATTTAGCGAAAAATAAATTAAGTACGTTTAATTTCAGTTTTCTTTCATTAGTTTCAACGAAAACAAAAAAAAAGCAAATACAATTAAGTACTTAAGTAAACTTAAGCTTTACATAACCAACACTTAAGTACTTAAGTAAGTTTTCTTTTTTCGTTCCTTAATTTAAATTTTTAAGTTTTACTTAACCAAAACTTAAGCACTTAAGTAAGCTTAATTTGAGTTTTCTTTCATTAGCTTCAACGAAAAAAAAAACAAATACAATTAAGTACTTAAGTGCAACTTAAAGTTTCCTGTTTCGCTCCTTAATTTAAAAGAAACTTAAGTTTTACTTGATTGTATGTAATAAATAAAAAATTAGTTATTTGTGTTACACTTAAGTAAAACTTAGCTACTTTTGCAAAACTTAAAAGAAACTAAGTTATGTTCGTTCTAAATATTAACTAGTTCGTAATTTGCAGCGTTAAAATATTAATTTTATTTTATTACTTAATATTTGTTACAGTGTTGCCAGCTTCTTTGACCGCACTAAATCCGGCATTGCAACAAGGTAAGCCACCGCTTTAATTCGGCAACATTCGTTAAGCTCAAACCTATAAATTTATGTTTCAATCCTTTTAACGTCACTCACTATATCTCTCTCTCTCTCCGCTGCAGTCGGTCAAAGCTTGGGCTACGGTTTTGTTAACTATGTACGCGCCGAGGATGCTGAGAAGGCCGTTAATACATTGAATGGCTTGCGTTTGCAGAATAAAGTGATTAAAGTATCATACGCCCGTCCAAGTTCGGAATCAATAAAGGGTGCTAATTTGTATGTATCGGGTCTTCCCAAAAATCTATCACAACCAGACTTGGAGGCACTATTCGCATCATATGGCAAGATAATTACATCTCGTATACTCTGTGATAATATTTCTGGTGAGTAAAGCTTTAATATACACAAGTAAGTTAGATAGCAGAGCGCTGTGAGAGCTTTTATATAAACTGATGCACATAATGGTTGATTGCGCTCAAGGCAACTCAGACTTCAACCATGCGCTGCTTTAGCTTTGACAACTACCAATGCTGTCACTTTAAGCGCTCTCCGTCAACTCTGCTATATTTTTTCTGAGTAAAACATAATAAAAACTTCGTTTTGCTTTTCATAGGTCTATCGAAAGGTGTCGGTTTTATACGTTTCGACCAACGCAACGAAGCCGAGCGCGCTATACAGGAATTAAATGGTAAAACGCCCAAGGGTTACACCGAACCAATAACTGTTAAATTTGCCAATAATCCTAGCAATAGCGCCAAAGCTCAACTCCCACCACCATTGGCCGCTTATTTGACACCACAAGCGGCTGCCGCAACGCGTCGTCTTGCTGGCGCACTGCCATCGGCTGGACGTATAAGGTAAGTGTCATCAAGTGAAAGCTTAGGAAAGTTCGAAATTTATTGTAGACAATGTGAAAAACTTTGTGCAAGCGTAAATACATAGTATGACAAGGTGCGCGTGCCAGTTAGTTACGCGTGCGCGAGCTTTTAAGTGCAGCTGAGAGCGTAGTAAAAGCTACAGAGTGTGAGAAAATTACAGCTGTAAGTTAACAGCGCAATTTTTTCTATGAAATTTAACCTTTAACTCAAAGTTTTTTCATTTAAATTACTTTCTTAGTAAAGCGCTAGTTTAGCCAAGTCAAGCACCGAAGCATTTTTGCAACTTTTAAGCTCCTTTTATAACCTCAAATAACCGGTTAAATCGAAACTTCTAATTTGGTACTTCAAATTTTAATTTCACTCAAACATATATTATTTTAAATAAATAATAGCTTCAAATATCAAGCTCACTATTGTTTATTTTTTCATATAGTTTTTAATTCCGTATTTTCCTCACAGAGCCCAGCAGTATATTATTTCTGAAAATGTGAACCAAACCATACAAAAAGTACTTCCAAACACATTTTTCAATAAAAAAAAAAATCTGAAATTAGAATTATTTAATAATTTTTTTCAAACAGAAAACGAAAGTTTGCGACCTTTACGAAATTGAAACGATCTCAGCAGTCATACTAACCGCAACTTTTTTTCGCTACTATTGTTTTTACTAAAACCGTACTTATTTAATTTTTCCTTCTTTATGTTTTTCTTTTTCTTCTAATTTTGTGGAAAAAAATAATACTATTGACCGAAAAACTACCGATTTCGTTTTTAGCATTGGAAAAAGCCCGATGTTAGCCATTAACAAGGGTTTACAAAGGTGAATAATTTTTGTTATTATTAAAATATTTATATTTTTATGAACCTTTGTTTCAACAAATTGCAACTGTGTGTAGAAAAGTAACAACAAAAACGAGATTTGTGTGAAAAAAATTTTTTTTCAATAAAAATTATAAAAATAGAAAGTTAAATTTAAAATTTCAAAGGCAGTTTTTTTTTATTTTAATTTTTCTATGTTGTTTAAAATATTTAAAAATATATTTGACACACCAAAAAGTTCTAAATTTAAAGACTTATTGTGCTAACTCTAATCTAAAGTAAATATCACGAAAAAATTTATTAAATTCTTTTATTTTAAATTTAATCTTTACATATTTCTTTCTGATATGGTAACTCTTATCTAAAAAAAAGCAAATATGACGAAAAATTGTATTAAACATATTACTTAAAATTAAAGTTTCGACACATTTTTTTCTAAAGTGGTAACTCTAATCTGGAAAGAAAGTAAATTTGAAATCGAAGAAATACCAAAACTTGCTAGCTTTCAATGTTAATGCAGTAAATTTTGCCCTTAAATTTTTGTCAGTGTATCATTAGCTCTGAGAAATTAAATTTAATTTGCTATAATTGTACTAGTAATTAACTTTTCCCCTTGGCTTTCGACTGTCACCGCTCTATAACCTTAAATTTTGCGTTCCTGCCTTTCAATAATTACACTGTATTATACTAAATGTGTGTTCTTTTCGGTTTCTGGGTGGTTTTTAGTTAAAGTTCTGCATTTCGCTCTCATGCAAAGTATTTTGAAACGTAGGACTTTACAAAACTGTCTTCTTAAAAACACATTTTCATCTACTCCTGTATAATAGCAAATTTACGCTTGTTTTTTTTTGTTTTAATTTTATTTTTTGTTTTTTTTTATTTGATTATAGATTTTA
>NW_017537423.1:700715-710970 GCF_001853355.1 Bactrocera latifrons
AAAAAGTTTTTTTAAAAGTACTTATATAGTGAAAAAAAAAAAAAAAAAAAAAAAAAAAAAAAAAAAAAAAAAAAAAAAAAAAAAAAAAAAAAAAAAAATAAATATGGGAAGAGCGCGGAGTGAGAGTTGGTTTATAAAATAAGAACAGACAAAGAGCAGACAATTTAAGAAGTAAAAGAAAAGTAGTAGTAAGAAGAGCACGCGGAAATCTTATAAAGAGCAAGCAAAGGAAAGGCAAATTCAGCGGTTAGTAAGAGAGTCGTAATAACAGTAAGATGAATTAAGGAGTGTACCGAATTGTAGGCAGCGAACCGCTGAGTATTAGTGTGAAGCTGTCAAGCAAAGAAAGTGAAAAGTTAAAGCGTGCATTTCAAATCAAAAGAGGCGCGAAGTGTGAAAGAAATTTAAAATAAAAACAGACAATTGACACAGAAGTATTTAGAATATGACATTTTTTTTTATAAAAAAAATAGCTAGAAGAGAGAATAGTAGGTAAAGAATGATAGAGTATGAGGCGAGATAGAGTATCAAGCAGGAAGGAGTGCGGAAGATAAGTAAGCAAAAAGCGCTGAAAGTGGAGTGAGTTGTAAAAATGCAGTTGAGAGCAGGCGGGCGATTGCAATAACAAAATATTAAGATAGCAAACAATTAAAAACGAAAATCAACAACTAATGGCAATATTTTCGGAGGTTGAGGCATTTAGTAGCAAATATCCATGCATAAGCAAACGAAAAGTACTAGTACATGGAAACACAGTACATAAAACGAGTATTTAATTGCAAATGCATACAATAAGCCAAATTTTATAAGTACAGGTGTGTTAATAGCGAAACACGAGTGTGTAGCAGCAATGCCTGAAATGTTGCAATTGCGCATTGCATAGTTTTAACTGAAAAGTGGCAACAGTGCATTACATATTTTAACTGAAAAACGGCAATGGCGCGGCAACATACAAACCATAAAAAAGCGTTTAAAAGTAGAAAAAGCTAACAATAAAGGTGAGCCGGTATAGAGTTTGCTGCGGCTGTTGCGTTTGCGCAGGCAGAGCGCGCAGGTGAGAGGAGAAAATGTCTGGTATGGGCATTTTTATATTGAAGTGCAGAAAGTGGTTAGGAAGTGTAGAAGAGGAGTTCATATGTTGAAGAAAGTGAGCAAGCTGATATGAATAGGTCAGCGTAGTATATACCAAGAGAGAGAGCGAGTGAAAGAGAGACATTTTAGAAGAAAAAATATGGTGTGTTAACCGACTGGCGTTGAAAAGGTGCACGTCTAGGCGAGCCTCTTACACAACTGCCGGTCAGCGCATTACACTCAACCGCTCACCTTAATTCTGCCAAACAATCGATAGCCACAAATATATAATCAAGTACACGCGTAGTATATCTATGTCACGCTTGTGTAATGTGTAGGCAATGCGCTCATGTAGGTGCTAATCGAAAATGTGTTTTTAAAAAGCTCACTAATCATACATTCATCTACATAGTTTATTATATCGAAAATTATCACACATTTACATGCATGTATTTTCTGTAATCAATGTTGAGACAGTAACTAATCGAGATCGGTCATATTTTTGCGTGTATATCAACAATAAAAACAACAATACACACTATATAACGATCAATATGATTGATATTTAGGTGTTTACAAATAAAAGTAAGCGAAAGCGAGTAAAAATACTAATAAAAATCACCCTCATGCACATAAGCATATGATTAAAAATTATTACAAATTTATTACACACATTCGTATAAATGTCATAAACATTTGATGTTCTCATTATTGCTGCGAGAGAAGAAAAATCGTAAACTCAAACTAATAATTTACTAAATTACTATTGTTAAAACTCAATATGCGCCAAGACAAGCAGTCAGATATGTAGACTAGCCGAGAACCGCTATATGCGTGAGTGTATTGAGAGTCAGCTTATAGAAAATGTTTTTCCCATGCCAGATACATATATGTATATAATGTGTGTTTAACCAATTAGTAGCATCAAAATATATAAATAACTGTTATGCATAACTGTAAACAAACACACACGCAAAAATAACCAATCAAATGAGGTGTGTGTCCAAGATAGCGAATAAATGTGAGAGGGTAGGTGTATTGGCTAAGAGAGTTGAGAGAGCGAGAGAGAGTAAGATACATAAAGAGGAAAGAACGAGTGCAAGTGATGAGACAAAGATGGAGAAAAAAAAAATAGCGTAAAGGGTGAGAGATTAGAGAGAGAAAAAATTTAGTGAAAAAGCGATTGTAAAATAACAAAAAATAGGGATATGTAAAGAGAAAAGATAAAGGTTAGAGGGTTGAGGGTTGACGAAAGACAGAGTTTCTGTAAGGATGCAGGAATTGAGGTCTTCCTAAAGACAAGTTAGTTTAAGGGTGTTTGAGATATGATCGTAACGGTCGAAGGAATGACATTAGTGAAACTGGTAGGACAGAGATTATTGGCGAAATAAATGTATAAAAATAAAATGCGGAGATTTTTGAAAAAATAATGGCAATAAGCTTTAGTTTCCTACAAATTTGTGGAGAAGCCAAAAACAGGAACGGACAGATAAGGTTTGAGAAATATAAACTAAAGAAGGTGAGCGTTGCAAAATTTCAAAGAGATGATGGGGATTGAACATATAAAGATGGCGAATAAAGAGCATGAAAGCAAATATAGAGCAGAGGTAATTAGTAGATAAGTTGTGAACTAGAATACAAAGCCATGCATGTGGGATGAAAGGGAAGAGAAAGGATGAGATAAAAAGAGAAGCGAAGAGAAGATAATAGAGTTAGAAGAAATGAGTTGCATGAAGGCGTAAGAACTTGTGAGGAGAAGTCAAGTGATAAGGAGGGATACTGTGTAGAAATAGGAGGTAAAATAGTGTCTGTGCGAAGATTATAGAAAATAAATGTTTAAAATATATGGCATTCCCATCTTTTACCAAATTGAAAAGTATAAGACATCGCGAAAGGTTTCAGTGTGGTTTTTCAATTATAATAGTAAACAACGTTTGAGCTACTTCAAAAAATAGTTGGCTAACTTAGAATATATAAAACAGCGCATTTACTTAAAAATAAATACAAGCAAACAACGAAATCAAAGGAGCTTCTGGCCAACTGCATTGAAGAGCAGGAAAAATTGAAAAAGAAAACGATGTGTTAGAAGAAAAGATGTGTAGAAGATAGAATGATAAACAGGAAAGGTGGAACCTGTTAGTTGTGAATGTGTCACGCGCGCACGCTCTCTCTACCTCTCTCCTCCTTGTAAGTAGTTAGCGGAGTTGCAAACCCTTAGGGGCGCGCAAACGAGCTATTTTGCAATAGAATTTCGATCTAAATAACTTTTTGTTCATTAAGCAAGCAGTAGGATGATATTTGCTGTCAACTGCTTGCTTTTGTATTGCATTTTAAAATTTTCTAGCTTAGCCAAGACACACACCACCTTCTACTACGCACAATGTGCAACCACTAACATAGAACACACAAGCGACAGGCGATCTAAAGCAGTATGCGCAAATTTTTAAAAATCAGCATAGAAAAACTTTAATAAACATAAAAGATTTTAAGTAAAAATTCATATTTTAACTTTAAAATAAGCAAGAGGTAAAAGTAATTGATGTCAAACTGGAAGCTAGCAGGCAGAAAAGGGCGCCAGGCCACAAAAAATGCATTTATACAAAACACAGTGGCGCCAATATTTATGTGTACACCGTTTGCGGCCAAAGCGTGCGCACAGCAAGCGCCAGAAACGCAAGTACATACATGTTTGTATATGAAAACTAAGTACTAAAGCATTTCAAAATCCCGTAAAATATACCGTACCATAAAATAACATAAAATAACTGTACTGAAACCGACACCAAAAAATCCCACTTAGAAAAATTCACACTCGTACTGAAACTGTCACAGCAAAAAGCCGAAAAAATAGTTTAAAAATAAATGCAAAAAATAAAAACAAATGACATAAAATACTACTACTACTACTATTTTACGAACAGTACATAGCAACCCATAAAGCGTAGCAGAATTTCAGAATTTATATACATAGTGGAAAAAAGTAAAAAGTAAAGGGAAAAAGCAGCAAAGAAACTAGTGAAAAATCGTAAAATTTTGAAATGTTATAGAATGCAAGAAAATACACGAAATTGTCGTCGTAAATCCAAAAATGAAATCAGCTTCCAAAACTTTTAAGATACTAGTCAAGTAAGTGTTTAATATTAGCAAAAGCAAAGTTTATAAACAAAAATCAGCAAATTGAAAAATTAAGCATATATAACATGATATAACAGTAAATGTGGTAGTGATGCGGTAAAAAAGCATTCAAAAACTATAGCGACCGTTAGCTTGGTTAGATACCAACAATTTTTTTGAAAAATTAAAACAAATTAAAAAATATACATACATCTATATATATATATATATAAATATATAAACGTGTAAGCAACCATTTTCTGAATAAAAATCACTGATTTTTCATATATATAGTAAATTTTTACGCATAAATATATATATACATATACATATATACCGTATTGAATGTAAAAAAACACCACAGCAAAAATTTGAGATCATTAGAGATAAGAACGAATCGAGTTTATGATTTGAGTTTATGTATGTGCTAAGAGCTAAGCGCTGAGAGCGCGTAATGAGAGAGCGCAAAATTGGAAGAGCCGTAAAGTGTGCGCTGCGCTACAGTGGCGTGCATATTTATGAAACCAGCAATTTTGCGCGCAGAAACCAAAAAACAAAAAAAAAAAAAAAACAAAAGATATGAAAAAATTTACATTAAAAATAAGAGAGAAAATTATCGTAAAAACAAAAATAAAAGTAAAATAAAAATATTTATAAAAACATTTTGAACAAATTTGTAGTAGAAAACTTATGTAACAAAAGCAACGCATGCGACTTAACAAAACATTTACTATCAACTATGATTTACTCGCATAAACATACTTACAAACTAGTTTCATGTTTCTCTTAAATGTTCAAAAGCAAAAGCAAAACGCAAACCACAATAAGCGAAAAACAAATACAAAAGCAAATTGCAAAAAATAATAAAAATACAAAATAATAGCGTGTGTTAGACAAGCTGGCAACACTATGCATCATTATTACAATTACCTAAGTGTCACGTAAATACATAGACGCCTACAAACATATAGAGATACACACACTCATATATATATATATATATATATACATATATACATGTTTAATGTATTTATAACGGTACTTGTACTAGTATTTGTGTACCCCGCCCAAGCACACAAAGCAACAATGCAGAAATGCGAAAAATGCAAGAAACGAAGAAATCGAAACACAAATGGGTGCTTACAAAATATTTAATTACCTACATGATTACTTAGCGAAACTCTCTTAACTGACTGCTGAGAGCGTAGTGAGCGCAAAATGAGTGCGTAACAAATGGATGTGCTGCTGAAGCTGAGTGGCTGTTACAAACACAAAAACAAAAACAAAAGAAACAACAAATCGCCAATAACGGCGCGACAGGCAAGGCAAATATTGTTTTGCACACGAGTGTACTGGCAAACGCATAAAAATGTAAGGCGTAAAACGCTGTCAAGCCTCACCAACAGGCGTTGCTAATACTTGTGAGCGGTTTGCCGTTAAAAAATTCAGGCGATTACTTTTCAATTACTTTATGATTACTTCACTTTCATTATACCAAAGAAAGCATATTGTCACAGGTGGCTGTATGTGTGCGTAATACAAGCATACAACAACAAATATGCGAAATTCTTAAGTAGTTGACTTTAATTAACACTTATTTCTCAAGTAATTACCTAAGAAAAACTTATTTATACCAAGTAATTATATATCAAGTGCATGCATTAGTGTTTAATTATTTGTGTTTAGCTTTTATGTGCAAATATATATATACATATAATTGAAAATACATAAATAGTATATATGAATTATAACTTGTCGCCCTTGTAATGCATTACTAAACCAAAAATATACTTTAAATACTTGTATTGTAATTAATTGCAAATTTCTCTAACCGTATGCATATAATTGTTAGTACTAATCATTTAAGTAATATATTATTAACGAGCAGAAACTATAGCATTACCAGCTGTCATTACATATGCATTACTTTGCATTACATTACATAACCTAAGGTTACATTTAATTTTGTAGCGCGTTCATAATGTACGCAAGCACTGGACGCGTTAAGTGATTATTTAAAATGTAATTACTTACATTACAGTAATGGTAATGCTTTTTGCATTACACCATACAATTACTTTGTAATGATTTTGTTCATTATAAACACTCGAGCACATATTACTTTCGATGTATTCAAATATTTGTGTATTTAGTATATGAATTACATATTAATTAATGCATTACCCACTAATTACAAGTAATTACAAACCGGCGTCAAAGCAAATGCCAGCAAAAAAATATATAAAATGCTATACGTAGCAAACATAATGCAACAGCAAGCCACAAATATGATTAAAACCAAGCAAGCAATTAAACTAAAGTAATTCAAGTAATGGAAAGTAATTATATGGGTATTTGTGAACTCAAAGCAAACGCAAAATAGCAAATAAAAGCTCTAAAGAGGTGAATCATGGCAACTCCGAGGAAGCTAAAGTGAAGCGGAAGAAAAGGTGAAAAGAGAGCGAGAATTACAGCGAGTTGTGGTGCGGCGACGTGAGAACATCCTTAGAACAAAGAGCGGTACAGCATGTTATAAGCAATGCAGCGAAAATCATGAAAGCAAAGCTAAGAAAGAGCTCAGCAGAGCAAGTAAGCGTACTGTAAGATCAAGTGGGAGTATATATACATAAACTCTTTCTGTTCCTCTGGATCATTCTCTCAAGCCAAACCGACGTGCTCTTCAAGTGACTAGTTAATAGCCGAAGATCACTTTACCGAACAAAAACAAAGTTGTGAGCAACATAAATCCATATATATATATAAACATACATACATACAGGCATAACACACACACAGACTATATATACACACATAAGCATACAGTGAAAATATACAAATACATACACACATCTACTTGCACACTGCAATACTTACCTATATACAAAAGCAGAGGAGTCAAGAAAATAAGAAACACAAATACTGAAATCAGCAAGCCACTTCACTCGAATGCCGAAGCAGAAACAAAAACAGAAATATATATATATACATATGTATATGGTTAAAAAATATATATATGTATGTGTATATATGTTTACATATTAATTATTAACAATTTNAAATTTTATATTTATTTTCGTCAATTTTAAACACTGTTGCTGTATGTATTTGTGGTTTTGACTGTTTACAATCACTTATTGCATTTAATTTATAATTAATTATTAAAAGAAAGGCATGCAAAGATTTGTGTGATTTAAGAAATTGTAATTTATTCCAAAAATATTTAAATATTTCATTTCTTTTAAATAATAGAAACTCTCTCGGCAGAGTTGCATAGTATGTATGTAACTAAAAAATCAATTAAAGAGAGCGACAACTTCTTGAAATCAACGCACGGCGATGCTCAGCTTTATATTATTTTTATCTACATTATATTATATATATATATATAGATAATTATATTTATATTTATATATTTTTTATATTATTTGTTTATTTTTATTTTTTTTTATTTAAATTTTTTTTTTATTTATAAAAATGCAAACATCTAATTTCAATCAATGGAAAACCTGTCAAGCAAACGTATTATGAAAGACAACTATTTAATAAAGCGCAAATACTGTATAGAGAGAAGAAGAGAAAGAGAGAGAAAAAGAGTGAGATAGAGAGATAATAGAAAACGAGAAATTAATAAAATTAGCAATAAATGTAAAAATTGCAAAAAATACACAAAAAATTTAAATTTTCGGCTTTTTGATTACAAAAATAGAAAAGAATAACGAAAAGAAGAAAGAAAGAGAAAAATAGAGCATAAAAGAGCTGAAATTGGGCACTTACGAATGGGTTTGCACAAATCCTTCATAATTGAATATAGATTTTTACCAGTAAAAAGTTAAAGATCAGAAATTAAATTTGAGCACATGTACTATACTTTCAATAGTTCCTTTAAATCTCTGTATTTGTCATATATTGAACTAACGAATTGCTCTCCAAGCTCTAGTGAGCTTCAACTGAGTGCAGCAATCTACCTTGCTGGCTGTTTCTCTCTTAATAAATATTCCTCTTAACTGAGTCTCTATCTTCGCACTATCTACTCCCTGTAACTTGCGCTACGTGCACCCTTTTGCGCTCCAACGACTTCTTCTCCAAGTTTGCCTAAAAGCTCTTTGTTCTATTATTAGTTTCACTCACTAATACTCATTTAAACTATCTGCTGACTGAAATGCTAAACATTAATCAAATATGCCAAATGTAATTCTTTTTATTTCCTTCTTTACATTTTATTTTCTTACATCTCTTTATTTCCTTATGACGAAATTGTTCATATTCTAGTTACTCTCATTTCTAATTTAAAAGGTTGAACACTCCAAAGCTTACCACTCATATTTTCAATCATTCTTAATCTCATATTCAGTGGTTTTATACCAAAATATTTATATTAATCTTTATTTACGCAGAGTATCAACTTTCTCTCAACGAACTCAGCATAAGAATTAAAAAAAAAAAAAAAAAAAAAATATTTATGTAATTTTCTCGTAGTTTATAAAATGAAAAACTCAAAAGTGCTCACTGAGTTAATGTATTTAAAACACGCGCGCTCGTTTGTTCTAATGATAAACTAGCTAACTCTCAATATATTATACTGATCTTGTACTCTCCCTCTCTCTCTCTCTTTCTTACAATTTTTTTTTCGGATTTAGATACTCACCATTGGCTGGTGATCTCTTGGCCAATTCCATTTTGCCCGGTAATGCAATGACCGGCTCCGGCTGGTGTATATTCGTTTACAACCTCGCACCCGAAACGGAGGAGAATGTCTTGTGGCAACTGTTCGGCCCATTCGGTGCCGTCCAATCGGTCAAGGTTATACGTGATTTACAGACGAGCAAATGCAAGGGTTTTGGCTTCGTGACCATGACGAATTACGATGAAGCGGTTGTGGCAATACAATCACTCAACGGTTATACACTCGGCAACAGGGTGTTGCAAGTTAGCTTTAAGACAAATAAAACCAAAACCGCTTAAGTGAACTTGAGTGGTGTTAAGAAGAAGAAGCAAAACAACAGCAACTAAAGGAAAAACAGCAAGGATGTGAAGAAAAATGAAAGAGAAGGCAAAACGGCCGTAGTAAAAGAGAACGGGAGCGCAAGCAAAATTTTAGTGAAAGAGAAGTAGAGCGTAAGCGCAAGCAAAGCTTTTGTTGACGCGCGGGCTTACGCGAGCGCAAAAATAAGTGAGAGAGTGTGAAATTAGCGAAAGGAAAGCAGGATAAATAAGCATAAAGTATAAGCAACAACCAGTAAACACCGCAGTTCAACTAAACAACAGCAAAAAGGTTAAAAACATGCAAAAAAAAAAAATTTTAAAAATTTACATAAGTTATATACACATATTATATATGAAGCTGTAGTTGTGTGTGCAGGAGAGACAGCTGAAAAATATTAACTATACAAAAAGTGTTGAAAAATGAAATTAAGATTTACCACTAGTCACACAAGAAATTAAAAAACAAAAACAAAAATGTTTTTCATTGAAGAAAATTAGTAAAAATTATAAGTTGTGCAAAATTAAATTTAGTTTTGTAGTATTTATTGAAATTCGAAAATTTGTTAGCAAAAAATGTAAGAGAAAACTACGAAAAAGCGGAGCAGAGAGCGGCATATGGCAAAAGGGAGTAGGGAAAGCGTGAAATTGTTTGCACAACGCAATGCTTTCTAGCAATATTTTTTTGTGTGTTCAAGCGAGCCGAAAGTAGTTGAGCGTGAGCGCGAGATAACAGCCACAGCAAGTGCAAAAGCTTCGCCATAAATAGTGAGTGGCGAAAAGGCTTAAAAGAGCGCAGAAAAAACGCGTGAGCGTTAAAAGTGCAAAGCGACGCTGCCAGATGTCACGCTGCTAATTGGTATGAAGCAAAATCTTTGCATGGCAACACCCAATCAACACTGGCACAAATAGTTTAACACAAAAATCAATCCTGAAAATATTCAAAAAACGGAAATTCTCAAAACCTAAAGAAAGGGACATAAAAATAATAAGAAAATAAAAATAAAGCAACAAATAATTCTCAAACTCATCGTATAACTACTTATGCATATATATATAAATATATATTTATTACTTATTATTAACTATT
>NW_017537423.1:713863-732110 GCF_001853355.1 Bactrocera latifrons
AAAAAAAAAAAAAAAAAAAAAGTAATAAAAATTAACAAATGTGTGTGTGCTTATTTGGAATATTTCGGCTCAGATGCCGCCAAGAAAAAGGTAAAACTAGCAATAGTCAATACAACGATACAAGGCATTTCTTATCATTGATGCGTCTACCAGTCTATTTTTACTTACTGCGAGCGAAAAGAGGGTGCAATTCACTGGTAAGTTGGTGCTTAAAGTGCCTGCTAAAAACTTATAATTTAGGGGCGAAATGTTCGAAATTTAAAAATTTTGGACTGGCATTGAATAGAGAAATGCTCGGAGATCTCCCACGCCCCACTTCAACACTCTCAATTCGGAGAAAGAATAGTTTTTGACGATTTTTTCCTCAAAAACCGGCGATTTGGTACACATTTTTAATTCTCAAAATGTCTGGGTAAATCCAAATTGAAATTTTCTTGAATGCAATTATGCGCCATGCGATTCCGCAAATTTCTGCATTTTTACTTTTTCGCTAGGACCTCTGGTTTAAAAGTTATAAGCATTTTTGTGTTCGGCGGTTGCTTGCTGTATGGTTCTGGTCGCCTGGTAGAAATCCAGGATTTTTGCACCAAATTGAAAGCAATTTTTCTGTGGCGTCGGCAGCGGCGGCGGCAGCGACGCTAGATATTTGCGTGGGGCGTTGCATACGCAAAGGGGCCAATTTAAAAAGCGGATGCGGGAGCGGCTCGGAAACAGGAACAGGGCACGGACCGGAAACCGGAACAGGTCGCCGACCGGAAACGGAAATACAATATCCTACTTCCGGTCTGAGCTCTAAACAGGAAGTCAGAAACCGGAACCGGAAGTGAGGCGCATTTCCGTTTCCTGTATTCCACTTCCGGTTTGGCCTCCAGGCCGGAAGTGGGATATTGCTTTTCCGCTTCCGGTCGGTGATCTGTTCCGGTTTCCGGCCCGTCCGGGTGCCCCGCTTCCGCCTCCCCAATTTGGCCCCTTTGCGTATGCAACGCAAATTTGTGGTGCCGCCGCAGTCGCCGCCGCTGCCGACGCCACAGAAAAATCACTTTCAATTTGGTGCAAAAATCCTGGATTTCTACCAGGCGACCAGAACCATGCAGCAAGCAACCGCCGAACACAAAAATGCTTATAACTTTTAAACCAGAGGTCCTAGCGAAAAAGTAAAAATGCAGAAATTTGCAGAAACGCATGGCGCATAATTGCATTCAAGAAAATTTCAATTTGGATTTACCCAAAAGTTTTGAGATGTAAAAATGTGTACCAAATCGCCGGTTTTTGAGGAAATTATGCGAAAAATCCATAATTTTTCTTAAATTAGTTTCAAAAGCTGGTGTTGGTATTTGCTCCGAGCAATTAAGCTTCAATTGGGTGCCTACATTTTTTCATAAAATCATTGCGTCAATGGAATTTTAATGTTTATTTGTTGCGTGCTTTAGTAGAATATATCTCGTGTACTACACCTTGTTCGGAATGGGTTTCGAACACAGAATGTTCCAGTAGGGCTTAGAGGTACTGAGTATACCGTTACTTTCCATTAACGGTACTTTTGTGAAAGATTTAGAGCTCTTTAGACATAAAAGCGATCTACTGTGTTTCAATGGAAAGAAGAATTTGATTTTGGTTTGTTTCATATCTTTATTTGCGTCAATATATTTGTTTGTATGTGCTTTCAAATAAATTACAACGTGGCTTATTGCTACTGTGTAAATATATATATTACATGCTTATATAGTACATATATGCAATCTCATTTGGTATTTTGTTGTAGTACATTTGCTCGGCTACATTGGCCGCTAAATACTTCTTTACGTTCACTTTAGCATTAATTTTCGGTTTTTAAATGTTTCTAGTGTGTACTTTTGTTGTTGTGAGTTGTACATGACTTCTTCCTGCACAATTTGGTTCTCCAGGAGATTAAATTTTATAAATTTTATAAATTTGAAGCATTTTAAAATCAATGATTTGCGGTCCTCCATAGAAATCGATAGTTTGGTGGTTCTAACGCCTTTGTGGCTGCGCTCTGATTCACCTCCACTAGCTAAAGCTAAGCTTCTTTGCTTTTTATCCGCTACTCGTCATTCTCCGGGCTCGTTCCTTCCGCAGCTCCCTGCACTTACACGCCCAGCTCGCGACTTGGTGTTGTTGTTGCCATTTGTCCGGTATGTGTGCCTGGTGGTGGTGGTGAGACCAAAGCGGGCATCAGCCGATTCAAGAGCGTGCGTATGGCGAACGTGACATCGTGATTGGCAAAGCAAAAGAGAAAGGAGACGACAAAGCCCTGCAGGCTCACCAATATCACGGAGAGTATTTGGTAGAAGCGTTCCAGTGGTGTGCCAGTGTCGGGGCGGTACGGGAGCAGTGAGTGTTGCAAGCCAAATAGCGGTATCTGCGAAAAGAGAGATGAAAATCAGAAAGAGAATCTAAGTTAGTTGATAAATAAGAGAAGCTGAAGCACAAAAGCCGTTTGCTGTGCCAATCTAAAGTACGAAACAGGATGAAGAGGAGAAGTAATGAAGAGTGCAATGAAATATACGAAAGGGAGCTGAAAGTTCCCTATAATATTAAAAATAGCAAATATTTAACTAATTTTCCCATTCTTCGGGAACTTTAGGTTCTGAGTTAATTCTAATAATTTCACCTAACCTCTACCTTCACTTTCACTTTTCCCTTCTCCCCACTTTTTTGCACAAGTTCTGTATGTAAATACGCTTACCAATATTATTGTAGCGCGCACTGCTTTCCTTATGGCCAGCGGTGCCGGCTGCGCCGACTGCGGATGCAACTTGCGCACAATGACGCGCAAAACATTGATGAGAAAAACTGGAAGAAAGAGATGTGGAAAACAGAAATACGATTTAGTTGTTGTATATTGTTGTTGTTGTTGTATAAAATAGATAAGGAGAATGATATGTACCGAAACTAGCCAAGAGCGATGCACAAATGGGCACAGACAGGATCCAAAGCAGCAGACTGTCGTCCATCCAGCAGCTGGAAAAGAAGAGCGTTAGTGAAGCAGACGAAACAGACGAAGCAGACGAAGCAAAGTGAAGCGGATGAGGAATGTGAGAAATGACTGCAACCATAGGAAAGTACGGAATGATTGAAGCACAATAGTATTAGAAGACAACGAAACACGAATGCAAAATTGCTTACAACTTCTAAATTATTGGCCTAAGAGACAATCCAAAATAATTGAAATTACGCACAGACAGGAAAATAAGACAGGAGACAGCAACTTTGTGTGGCCACTTGGCCTAGGCACGCGAATCTAGAAGTTTGGTTTTCTCTTTACAGGAGAAAGGGTCCCCCAAAGGTTCAGCAGAAAACAAAGGTAAGTGGAATCAATTAACGGCAATTGCTTACTGTGTATTATCGTCGGTGTGTAAAAACCTTGCCGCGCCATAAGCCATCAGCACAAGTATGGGTAACATCCAGGCGAAGAGCTTGAACCAACGCATCACAATGGTGTCCTTAACAAAGACCTGTGAAGAGCAGAAAAAAAGCAAATTATACTAATTTTCGAAATGCGAAATGAAATATTTTGTACCAAAAATTACATTAATTGTTTGGAGTGCGCTCAAAATAATAATAAAGCAAAATTCAGGTAAGATTTTCAATTAAATAATTTCAATTAAAATAATTGCAATGAATTTCAAGCCAAATATTCTAGGAAAGCATTTTGTCAAGCGCTTAGTTCAATAAAAGCCGCGACTTTTTCCGCTTTTTGAGCACAATTTAAAGTAGTTTCTGCTGTTTTCAATATTTTCTTTTATTTTTTTTTAATTTTTGCCAAAGTTTTATTGCCATAATTAGCGCATCTGCCGGGCGTGCTCATTAAAATGCACATTTACACAATTTCCATTTTTTTCCTTCGCTTCGCTCGCTAACTTTGCTTAGCAGTAAGCGCATCTGCTTTTTTTTGTATTCACCTCGCTTTGCATTTTTTATTGCGCAATTTTTGTTGGTTTGATTTTATTTGTGCTATTTTCATTCACTTGGCAACTACCGTGTTGACAGGCACTCAGTGCTAATCAAACTTTTCCACTTTCAACGTTGCATGCACAAAGGCGCGTGGCACTGATCCAGCGTGTGTGTGTGTGTGTGTTATTGTTTGTAAGCGCACTTCCTGCTTAATAAACAAGCGTAAACTTTGCCTTTTTCTGCGGAATAAATTTTTGTGCGAACAAGTGCGCGAACGGTGCATTGGTACCAACATTTATTGGCAATTTAAAATGCATGCAGGCGCTTTATGGAGAGCATGAGCGAGCGATTTCTTGCATGTTTCATTAAACACAGATGTATTGTAATGAATGGCGAAAGCTTTACCAAATGTGCCGAAATTAAAACATTTCTTAACGATAAAATCGATAATACATATGTATTATAGAAATCGATAATAATGTGTGATAATTTTTTTTAATTTCTCGATACATATTTTTAAAAAGTTAAAGATAAAACTTGAAAAATTTGTCGATAAAGATTTTGGAAAATATATCGATTACTTTTTCGATATGTGTTCAATTTTTTTTTATAAAAATCGATTGTATGTATTGCAAAAATCGATATTTTTCATCGATACAGCCTAATATGTTTGACCGAATCTTATTTTCCTAAAAATTTAAATATTTTTAAATAAAATCCATATCGTTAATGAACTATACACAATTTTGTATCGATAATTTTTGATAAACTTAAAATTAAGCTTCCCGCCGTTATCGTTTATAAACGTTATCGATATTTTTATCTTATTTCATATCGATATCGGATTTTTAAGAAAAAAAAACAATGATTGGTTCGGTTTTGCTGCAGATAATACTAAGAAAATTTAGTCTCTATTTCTATGTTCGATATATTATTTCGATTAATTATTAACAGACTAGTTTTAACCGATTAAATTTGAATTAATGGCTGTTAAGGGAACAAAGAATTTTCATTTCACAGTTAAAAATACGGATTTGGTTATCGACGAGTGCGATAGCTTTTTGTATTAATTTATCGATTAATGAATTTTAAAATTGTAACTAATACATTTTTTAATTTTTTTTTATGTAAAATCGCTTTACTACTCTTATAAAGTTGGCACCATTGGGCAGCCACTATATACATATGTATCTATATATGTAAATTTGTACATATTGTTATCGGTAAAATTCGAAAAAAAACTAATTCATAATTTTATACTAGAGTTTTATAACATGAATTTGGCAACTTGTGTCATTTTTCATTTATCGATATTTTAACATTATCTGAAACCCACAGCATTTTTTCACAAGGACCTGAAAGGTTTTTTTAATTTTGCAGGCGTTTTAATTTAAAGCTGCAAGCGATCAATTATCAGATTTTAAGTCAAAAAATTATTTAAAATTTGTCGATAAATTTATGGCTAGCGCTAACAACTTTTTATATATCTTATTATCAAATCGTAATAATTTCAACTTGTTCTGTATTATATATTATCATATATCTATGTTATCGATAACAGTTAATTTATTGATTTTTAATGAATGATGCATATTGAATTCGTAATACTTTCTAATTCTTTTGTATTACATTCATCGATATACTATGTAATTACGTATGCACGATTCATACTTAAGCCATAATAATTTTAAATTCATTTGTATTGAACTTATCGATAAATTATGTTCTCGATAATCAATGATTTCTTGATTTTAAAAACACGATGCATACTTCAACCACGATCATTTTAAATTGGCCCGTATTCAACTTATTGATAAATTATGTTATCGATAAGCAATGATTTATTTATCTTTAAAGCACGATGCCTACTGAAATCAAGAAAATTTCAAAATCTTCTGTACTACGTTTATTGAGAAATTGAGTTATTGATAGCCAATGATTTATATTTATCGATAAATTATGTTATCGATAACCAATTATTTATTGAATTTGAATGTAAGATTCATGGTGAAATCATTACAATTTCAAATTGTTCTGTATTATATTTATCGATAAATTATGTTATCGATAATCAATAATTTATTGATATTTAAAGCACGTTCCACACTAAAAATAATTTTTAAATGATTATGAGTTAAACTTGTTCTGTACTGCATTTATCGATAAATTGTGTTATTGATAATCAGTGATATATTCAGTTTCCATCTCATGCACACTTTACTGTAACATTTTCAATTTGTTTTAGTACTAGTTTTATCGATAAATTTTGTTATCGATATACTGTATTATCGATTTGAAGAGTTTTTAAGTTACAGTTATACATATCGAAAAAGGTATAAATAATAAATTTATAGGTATAAATATTAATTTCTATTTATTTGCACTTACCACCACTAACACCAAATGCAAATGCAGCCCTTCACAAAACATCCAAAAGTAATTGACCAGCATAAAATAGTGCACGACCAGGTGTAGAATTATGCACCAGGGCTACAAACAAGATTAAATTGAAATAATGTTAATTTATTATATTATAAGAGTATTAAATCGATTATATGCAAACGTGCATGCATACATATGTCTCTTTATTGTAGAGATTATTATGCAAGCAAATAAAGCGAAAACAAATATTATTTATGCCTAACCAAACATTGCTACTTACCGGATTATTGCCTATTAGATCCGGTTGTTCGACCACAAATTTATACCAGAGTATCCAGGCGATGCAAGTGAATGCCAGCGAGGCGAACAGGTGCACGTGTATGCGTATGCGTGTGCAGCGCAAGGATCTAACGGTTTATGCATAATAAATGCAAGGCAAATAAGAAGAAAAGAGTAGATTAGATAACTTAAAGTTATTAGAATTGTAAACGGCAGTGAAGTATGAATTGCCGTATGCTCTTAAAAYACACACACACATACACATAGAAAAAATACCGTTTGTGTGCTTGTAAATGCTTGAGGCATATAAATATTTAATACCTGTTGCATACTTACTTGAAGCCGAGGAATATGACGAGTGAGAGTAGTAATGCGATTAAGGAAACGATGTAGCCTTTCACGTACAGCTCGTTGACAAAACTGCGGAACTGTTGAGAGCAACGCCAGAAGAGCGCATGAAAGTGGACAAAATACAAATAAAATTTATGCTTGGCATAAAGTTGAGCAAACTTATTTTAGAAAGTGTTTGATATTTTTTTCTAAAATATTAACGATTTGGCACTTAAAATAATTGGAATTTCATAGACTGAATTTAAATTAAAGTTTTTACAACGCTACTCTTTATCGCGCTCTTTAATATGCACTCTCTTACCTGCAAGTCATCGTAATCAATGCAATTGGTGTAGTTGGACCATTCACGTCCGCTTACAGGATGATGATACCAGGTGCCGTTCTCCAGACAACTAAAATGGGGATAAAGTATAGCGATGACACAAAGTTATCGATTTTTAGAACTGTTTATGTGAAATAAATGGTGATTGATTATGATTGATTGGGAAAGAAAAAATTGAAAAAAAAATACATATGTGTGTAATATATAAAAACAAAAATTTTTAGCAGCAAAAGCTTCTTATATTGATGTTTTTGAAATCGATAAATAGGAATTTTGGACAAAAAACAGATATTTACATTAATTTTTACAAATTTAATATTTATATTAAAATTTTATTGCTTATTTTATGTAAATAAAAAATCGATACATTTTGTTATCGATAAACTTTTTAAAACAAGTCTATGTATGTATGTATGCATATTGATATTTGCCCAGCTAATACTTTATCATATTTGTCTATTGTTATATTTATATTTGAAATCGATAAACTTTATTATCAATATATTTTTTTGCAGACAAAGCAGACATTTATATTAATGTTTACCATGTTAATATGTTTATTAACATATTTAATTTTTGTTCTATACATATCGATAATTGATAAATTTTATTATCGATAAACTTTTTAAAACAAGCAGATATTTATATTAATTTTTGTTAAGTTAGAATGTGTATTATCATATTCATTATCTGTTGTACGCATATCGATAGTTGATAAATTTCGTTATCGATATATTTGTTTACAGAAAAAGTAGACATTAATATTAATTTTTGCCAGCTGAAAATTTTTATTAACATACGTATATTTTGTTTTATACATATCGCTAACCGATTACTTTTATTATCGATATATTTGTATGTAACTAAAAATGCGTATTTCGCATTACTGCTGGTTTTGTTTTAAAATGTTTCAAAATTTTTTCGAAAATTATTTTTATAACTAATGTGGGCGATGCATTTGTATCAACCAAAAGATTAACCAAATATTTGCTTGTGCAAATGCATCAACCAACGAGAGGAGCAAAGTGCCACAAAGCGCCACTACCTGCCGAGAAGCTGTGGCAATAGTCTCTGTTGATTTTCGTTTCTCAATTTTCAATTTTCGATTATTGCTTTGCACTCACGTTTTATGCGCCAGAAATTTGCGATTGAAGCCCTCCACAAAATCCGGACAATATTGACTGAGCACAGTGCCGGCGGGGGTGCGCGGCCAGCAGAGGTAGCCATCGAAGCGCAAAGGGCAAAAGCGCAGCGGCGGTGAGCCAGCAGCCGTGGGTGATGTGACCGGCGAAGAAGTTGCGGAAGAAATCGACGAAGTGCCATTTGCAGAAGCGTTGGCATTTGTTGTAGGTGTTGAAGTGACAATAATGTTGCTGATATATGGGTACGTCTCGTTTATGTTGCTCCCATTGTAGTTGCTCTGAAATGTACTGTTATTCTTGCTAGTGCGTGACGCTGCTGTTGTTGTTGTTGGCGGTGGTTTTAAGCTATGCTTGGAGATGTAGGCGAAGAGTTCATTTTGTTCCGCTTGCGCTTCGTCCACATTCGACAAGTCTATGCTGCCTTCGTTGAGCACGGCCTCTTCGAGGTAACGCGGCACGCCAATGTAGTTGGCTGCGTTAGTGTGCATGTGTGTTGGAGGTTGGAGAAAAATTTTGTTGAGAAAATGTGGGATGTGTGCTATAGAAGTTTTTTTTTTAGCAATGTACCGCAATTTAAGGAAATATGATTTTACTAATGAATGTGGTCCGACCATCTGTTTAGGCTTGCCCTTATTCTCATTATTCATCATTTGTAAAATAGTAAGTTTTACATTTTTGCTTACAGAACGCATCCAATATATACCGAGTGTGAATAGACCACTGACTAAAAAAAATAACATAAATGCGCCGTCAAGCAGGCAACGTTTGAAGATTAGCCGGTCAATCTTATAAAAAAAAGGCGAAAGTATGGACGAATTGATACAGGTTTTGGTATAAACTCATAATAAATCAGCGTTTTCAAAGTCCTTTTTGTACTAATCCAGAAAATCAGCTAAAAAATAGTCGTACATGTGCCAAAATGTAGGCAATGTTTTAAAAATTTAGAGAAAATAGGCGAAGGTATCGACCTATCTTTCTACATAATGTGGTTTGAAATAAACCGAGAAACATAAAATAAGTATATCAAAAAATAGACATATTTAATCCTACACACGTCGTCCTGATGATTTAATATGTATTTTTGCATATTTTATAAATAAAAATTAATTTTGACTTAAGCGGTTATTAAGACAAATTTGGCAAATTATTTAAAATTTACTTACCGTCATCGTCCGTATCATTGACTGCCGAGCCGGTCTCATTTTGATAGCGTACTATGCAATTGAGATAAAGATGTGAAAGGAATTCGCGCAAATATTGGTCATCGGCCTGAAATGGTTCGAAGAGAAAGGCCATTGTGTGGGCGTAGACGCCCTGACAACAGACAATGGGTATTTCGCCACACAAACTCACAGGAGCAAAACCGCTTTACTGCTGGAATGAAAAAGAGGGAGAGAGTGCGAATTAAAGAAAGCAGACCAATAAAGATAAAAAGTATTAAAATTTTATTGACAAAGCGAAAATAATGAATTTTATAGCGCGCTTATAGGCGCATTACGTTTAAATCAATTATTTGTGCTGCATATGTGTGTGTAAATGAATATGTAAGCAGGTCGTTTGCTTAAAAAGGCACGGCTGTGTTTGTCCTAGCACATCTCGCGCGCCTTGCCACCCTACGATCGGCTTCAATTGTTTTTCACTGAAGTGTAAAAGCGCTTTAAATGAACTGTCAGCAGCTGTTGTTACTTCTATCGCGCTTTACGCTTTGTAGTGGCAGCAAATTTCATGTGCAAAGTCAAAATTGATTGGAAACGAAAGAAAATGTGTATGTGTGTGTGTAACGACGCCGGAAAGATTTGTATGGCAGTTGTCGGCAGGGCAGGCTGCTAAAACCGGATGTTCTTAGTACATATGTGTGTAAGCGACCACATGCCGTTAGCACATATCGCTTTCAACGCTTGACCGGAAATGTGTTTTACTGCCAATTTGAGCCTTCATGTGGAGGAAATTGTTTCATGGCTTATTTTTCGCTTAATGAGAATGACGACACGGCATAAACTCTACACCTATGTAACGAACTGCGTTTGATTGAAGCGAAAAATTATTTCAAAATTTATAATAAGCGGTTTTGGCATACTTTATCGGTGACTTGATTCACGTTTGATTTCAGTTTGGTAAAATTAGTTCCAGTAAAGCCTTTCTGCAGGCGTTAAAACTATTTCTAATGACGCGGAAATGTTTATTTAATCACCTCTGAGAAACCATATTATGGTTGATAAGAATTATACAAACGAAGCATAGCTTTCAGCGTAGTGTAAAGTAAATGTAAGTTTTACAGCTTTATGAAAATTGCAAAAAAATTTCTGTGAAGAATTGAAAGTTCATAATATTTCAAAAGAGTAGAAATGTGATAATGTATTTTTTTTTTTTATTGAAGTAGAAAATTTAAGGAAGTATCAATAAATATTTCGGGTATAGATTTGGTTGGATTTTTTTTTTAATGTCAGGTTTAATAAAGAGGTCGGGTCAATACACTTAAAATTGCATATTACTGGCTTAACAATTCAGTATATATTAGCATCGCTTAAATTTGTTCAAAAAATGTTGCCAAATACGAATTGTGATCCTAAAAGTATGACACAGGTTACAATATTAAAAAAATAATTGCCTGGAGTTCATAAATACAAGCAACTGTAAGTCATTTGAATGAAAGTTAATCTACAAAATCTAACTACAACACCTCTCTGTGTGAATTATATACAAACATGCGAATTTCAGTCAGTCAGCAGCCAAAAAGTATGCTACAGTAGTAAAATATTTTCAATACTAAGCACTGCAGGCAATATTTTAAATTAATTTAAGCTGCTAAGCGCAATGCGCAGAACAAATACACAGCAAATTAAAAATAAACAAAAATTAATAAGTTGATATTGTTGAGAAATAATTTTTAGAAATTGTATATTTTCACATGTACAAAAATTATTGCATGTGATAGATTGCTGCATATGACACGCAGACGTTCTACAATAGCAAATAAAATAGTAAAAAAAATTGGTATGAATACCAAAAATAGTATACCGCATATAACTATTTCATGTAAGCGCCTGAAAGCATGCAATTTTTTTGTAATTAAATGAAACACAAAATGCAAATCGTTTGAATACTTATTTGTGCCATGAAAATATTATTACTCATTTTTAAATTATTTTGATAACATTAAAAAAATTGCGGAAGCCTATAAATATGCTTTACAGAAGCGAGTTGCAAACCTATCACAAATATTTATACAGTGTAGGTTAATTTATGGTAAGCAGTTAGCAAATAAAGTCTTGGTAAGTTAAACGAATTGCCTCAATTGTACTGTGCGCCGAAAAGTATGCTAATTTTTAGACAATTTATGCATCAATTATACTATAAATAGAGCTGGAGACACAGACAATTTTATTTCTTTGTCTAAAAAAGAATCAGTGTATATAAGTATTACTGCAGAGTAAAATAATACCATTATTGGTAGAACACCTGCCTAAAGTATGCTGCATACTACACTCGCCACCATAGAATGAGATATTCGTGTCTACTAAATGAATTTGTGAAGAAAGTTTTAACAAGCGTAGTGCAAAAATCAATTATATCACGAAATAAAAAAAAAACCCAAGAAGTATGCTACAAAAAATAATACACTGAAAATCGTTACTTTGTAGTGATGAAGTGGCGCATAAATACCGATACTGTGTATTCTATGACGATATTACCTTGATGGCGAAAGCGCCGATCAGTATGTTACATAGCAAAGCATGCTTGTACATTTACGTCAGCAGTAAGTGCAGCGTCAAGCTTTAATGAAGCACTCAAGTAAAAAAAAGTCCCACAAAAGCAGGAAAAAATTAAAACAAAGCAGGAAAAATCAAATATCACATACACGTGGCTAATTAATGTGATAGTAAAAACTGTGAATATAAGAAGCAACCGAGCAGTGGCAAAGAAGTGGCAAATAAATGAGCAACACAATTTCATTTACAATAATTGGATTGCATTTAATTGTATTATTGCTGGAAGGCAAACAAGTGGCGCACATCTAAGGCTGAGGCAGGCAAATAACAGCTAACGCCATTTTTTGTTGTAATTTAAGGAAAATATTATTACATATTAAAAGGAATATAATAAAATAGCAAGGCTAATGAAGTAAGAATAATAAAGTCAATAGCTAACTTGCTAAGACCAGAAATTATATAGACATATAAGCAATTATACTCAAACAAAATGAAAATCCGAAGCTATAATAGCCATCGCAAATAAAAAGGTTTTGACAAGAGTTTAAAAATATAGCATAGGTAGAACGCAAAGCAAAAATTCGAAACTTAAATAAAATAATGATAAAAAAATCTTAAAATTGTATATAAAAAAACAAAAAAATTAAATCTGACAGTATACCCAGTATGCGCTTTTCTGCTTTTAAGTCACCATAACCATTCAACGCCAGCTTCTTCTTCTATCTGAGTTGACACCACCGTAAGAGACAGCGCTTTTATTGTTGGCAGTTAGGTTACTCTAGAAGTCAACGCATAAGCTATACATTGTTGCTCACACACACACATACGCGCATTGTTTGCGGACACCCAGCACGAGCACTTAGCCGGTGCACCCGGGCRTATACGTTATATGTCTACCGTTACACAATTGATTGTAATAAACTTAACAAGCGAAAGCAGCAGCGAAACAGCAACAACTACAACGAGCAGCGGAAAAATGCTGGTCAGAATGTTAACATTAAAAACAAAAGATAGCAAAAACGCCGCAGCTAAGCTTTAGCAGGGCAAGTAGGCTTGTACAGGAATGAAGCTAGCTCATGCGTCATGGCACCCACTGTCTGCCTTTAGGCACAAAGCTATGAATGTATGTACATAGTATGTGTGCTTGCTAATGGGTGGCAGTTTGTGGTGGTGCAGTTGCTGAAAAAAAGCATAATTAAATTTAATGTCACAAGTGGGTGCTACCGTGAGGAAGAAGTACCAGCGGCAGTTAGATAGTAGACCAGATTGCGGACCATTTTTATTGTCTTCGAAATGAAAGCGGCGCTGCTGCGCTTTTCTATGTTCTTTCTCTTTTTTCACATATGAATGCGTTATGTGTGTATAAGTAGCCGCATTCTAATCTTTTTTATAAAAAAAAAATCTCAAAATATAGCGAATTTCTGCACCAACTTTTCCGACTTTAATTGAAATGAAGCTTAAAACTCACCATTCCAACACTATATGGTATGACACAATGTGATTGGTAGCACTGGAGATATACGGCTGCAGCGACATCTAATGACAAAATACGAAAAGACTTTTTCGACTAACCAATATATCGGTTAATGATCGAAGGAATAAGATTATTGATAAATATTTTTAAAGCTACTACTTTTTTTTTTACAAATTTTTGCGATTGTTTTTAGAGGAAGCCGCCATTTTGTCAAACACTGAAAATATATCGATCATTGGTTTTATTTATCAATAATAATATAGCTTTTTCTTTATGGACTTGAAATGAATTTAAACAGAGAAATCTTTTTAACCCCCCTCAGTTGGCTTCCTTAATTAATGGAATCCTTTTTATTTCAAAACGAATCACCGATTATTAAATGTCATCGAAGTAAATTTTTAGGCGTTCTCACATGGCGCCAGAATTAAAACACTGTATCTAAAAATAGAACACATTTCGAACCATCAATAAAGCGGATATTTTTGGCTAGCTTGTGGAAGCTTTTTTAGTGACCGTGACTACTTTGAATATTTTTAGACAAAAGTCATGAACTTTCGCCTCTTATTTATATAATTTTTAGATATAAGTAAGCAGTAGTATACATATGTGGTGAAATATGTCGATATGACAATTTAGGTGCCATACAATTTAATTAGTCAAGTTTTGGTAATTTTATATAGCGAGAATTTAAGTCAGCTGATACAAAAGTATAATTTTAAGCGTGGAGTAGATTTGAAACTCTATTCTTTTACATAAATATAAAAAATTGCTTTATATTTGTGAACGTATCATATCATCGAAATATACATATATTATTAAGTATTAGCAATAATAGCATACAATCAGGCTCTGAACTTTACGCAAAGCTATAATGAACCCTAAAGGTTGTCATACAAAAATGTTTAACTGCTCTAAATTTTAAATGACTGTTTATGGCGTTTAACCTTATTTTACACGAAAAAATTGCCAACTTTCTTGGCGGTAGGCGCGCGTGACTTTTTGCTTGTCATGCGAAGTTATCGTAAATCCCTTCCTAACACAGTAAGCCATGCTACAGTATGATTTACTTATTTTCATACACAATTAATTATGTTTATAAATGTGTTTTAACATGTTTCACGATTCCGACAAAATTTTTGTAATATTATTGCCTACCTTTCGGCGCACAATTTAACCCCAACACTGCACAGAAATTCATGATCTCATATGCTTTGAGCGCATTATTTATATGCACACTTTAGACAATAAACACTGCTTGCTTGTATACAAAATTACCGGAAGTTTGCACATTTTTAGGCGCTTACGCTAAACCGTTTGTTTTTATGTTTCAATTGAAACGAATTTTAAACAAATTTTCGCCAATTTACGTGGTGGTAAACCAGTATTTCTGCTTGCGATCATAATTGTCTGCCACAACTCGTTTCATGGTTGACTTTTTGCCACCATACAAATTTACGTAGCATAATTTTGTGCGCTGCGGCCGAAATCTAAATTTATACAGTCATGTATACAGTTTACAAAACAACGCTTCCAGTGAAATTGTGGCTGTGGTAAATGTAGTTTTGTGTTTGTCGGTGATATTTAAAAGTGGATTACATAAATTTCACAGGCATTATTATAAATTGTAGGTTTTAATGGTGGATTATGTAGTATATTTTATGGCGTCCCACAGAGTTGTAGCCACGCTGGCAACATGCAATTATTGAAATATTTCTTTTCATATTATTTAATAAAATCTATTTTCTATGAAGTTTTTATTTGCCGTTTTTCAATTGAGACATGGAATTTTTAATTTCACACACTCGAATTTCAATCATAATTGCTAAAATCGGATTTATTTGCATGCATGAAAGAAAACACTATTTATGTGTGTATGATTAGTGGAATTTATATTGAAATCTCTTGTCACAAATCTCTGTTCACAACTCATACAATTTTATAATTGGCGCGTTTTGATGGCAGAAATAAATTTTGTTTAAAATATTTACTCGCTTATTACGAATTTAAATATAAACATAAATGATCGCGCCGAAAAATAAACAAGCAAAATTAATGAATATAATATTAGCGAAAAGTATAAAATTAAAAAAAAAAAAAAATTAAATTAAAGTATAGAGTTTGTAGACTTTTTACAATTTTTAGTTTTTTGTTTAGAACATTGAAAATAATCTACAAAGCAGGGATTATTCAAATCACGTGAATATTAAGACATATTTTTGTAGTGTAGAGTTTGTAGACCTCTTAAAAACGGTGATTCTCTTAATTAAAATACTTAAAATATTATACAGAGCAATAAGTGTGCAACATTCGTGTAAGGTAAATTATATTAAGAGCGTGTCGAGTTTGTAGACTTTAAATTTTTTTTAGTTTTTTTGTTTAAAGCACGTAAATAATCTACAGAGCAGGGATTAATCAAATCACGTGAATATTACGACATATTTTTGTAGTGCAGAGTTTGTAGACCTTTTTAAAATCAGTGTTTTTCCTAATTAAAGCTCTTTAAATATTATACAAAGCACTGAATTTGCAAAATTCGTGTATAGTAAGCAATATTAAGATAGTGTAGAGTTTGTAGACTTTTGAAATTTTGTAGCTTAGTTGATCAAAGCACTGTACAAAGTTCACATAAATAAATGTAACTAAATGAAATAATACACAAAAAAATTAAGTGCAATAGCATGCAGTGGTAATTTCAAATGTAGAAAATGTGTAAAGTCACAAAATATTGAAAAATTAGTAAGTATCTAAAATTTCATTTGGAAATCCTTTACTTAAAACTCTAAAAATAAAAAAATATATTTAACTGCATTTTCTAGCAAAACCAATGGCCACAAACTAAATCCTTTATCGGCCATTCGTTATCACACGGGAATCAAGCATACCCTCAGGCAACCCAAATGTCAAACCGAAAGGAATTATTCTAGTTTGATTTAGGGCTCAAGTTGACATTAATTTTAAATACCGCATGCACAAGGGTCAATTGTGGTCAGTGCTTTTATCTTCAAGAGTTTTGTGAGTAAATAATTTGCAAATACTTGTGTTTGCATAACTGTAGGCGCATAAATAACTACAAAATTTGTAAGCGACAAAAAAGCAGTGCTTGGTACCTGAATGGATTGTTTTCCTGTATATATTTTTTAACAGCACTCATGTTCGTTGAAGTCTGCGCGCTAATACAATTTGCATATTTATTAAGTGCCTAAAATATGGCTACAACACGCCCACATGCACCAGCGAGCAAATGCAGAACTCAAGAAAGGAGGGAGGAGCGACCTCGTGTGCTCAAGTAGTGTTGACTGCCGAC
This sequence comes from Bactrocera latifrons, assembly GCF_001853355.1. NCBI lineage: Eukaryota > Metazoa > Arthropoda > Insecta > Diptera > Tephritidae > Bactrocera > Bactrocera latifrons. Next base: position 730,743 of record NW_017537423.1, read on the forward strand.
TACAAAATTTTGCAACAGAAGGATTATATAAAAAATTAAAAAAAAGTTAAAAAACATGCATACATTTAGGCCCAAAAATAAATGCATGAAATTTGTGAGGAATAAAGAGGGCGGACTGCGAGATTAGTACACAGTTGAGACGGCAGCACTGGTGCTAGTCACTGTAAATGTCTTCCTATAATGGCGACATTATTGGATATCCGTTTTAATTTCCGTTGCAAGTGTGACTTTTAGTAGCTTTTAATGAGTGAATAACTGCGCGCAACTTTTTCTCTGTATTTATTTGGAAAATACGGTCTTTCCTTCATGTACCATAGCCAACTTTTCAGCGCCTACGCACGAATTCGAAGCATGATTAATGACTTTGGACACAGAACACAAGATATTGAGAGAATTAATTTATTTTTATGCAAAATTGGACGCGGGTGTTGAAACTGGTTACTATAGCAATCTTTGGTCTTGTTCCTACAACATTGCATACATTTGGGTACAAATTTGTTTAGTAAATAATTGATGATGTAAAGTGAAAAATACGTATGACTATGCTAATCGGAGACCACGCTTGAGTACAAAGGAAAAAGCAGATAAAATAATGGTCGCCTAAAGGTATGCTTTAATGATATGAGCGTTTACGCTTTTAACGTATAGTCTGTGACATTGTACGCAGTTGAACGAAATAATTGAAGCGCGAAGTGAAAATTGAAATTGTTTGCGACCTCAAACAGCGAAACGTGGTACTTATACTGGCTGATAAAATGTAAGTTGTTGTGTAGAAATGTCGGAAGCGGCGAAATGAATGTGTGAAGCGCTGAAAAGAAATTGAAGCAATTACTTAAGGGCAAACTGTACTTGTTGCAGGAGTTTTTCCTAAAATGAGTTTCTAAAATTGAATGAAATGAGCACAAAGTAGATTTAATAATAAGCAGACGGACGAACTACGTATTACATACGAAGCTTTGGAGACTTTCTAAGCAAGCTTGATGCCTCGACAGGTTTAAATGTGAAGTAAATGTTGAGAATAAGCTTTTAGTGGTTGTCGACTTAAAGAGTAAAGAAAAGAAAGGTACTTTAAGGGCTTTTTTGATAAACAAGTGACAAATCCTGAATCTACAGGCGGAACGGACACTACATACAATTCTAAAAGCTTCTATTTGCAGGGCCGAAATCTGAAAAAATTACAGAAAATTTTGAAAATCATAGCACTAACCACTTTTTTTTTTAATTAAAAACTATTATAGTCCCGAAATCCAAAATTTGAATCCAGAAAAATTCGGGACTGAAGTTTTCGGATGTGAAATTAATCTTAACAAACAAAAAAATATTCCGACGTGAAGAAATAGTTGAAAATCACAGTCACTTCCGGAATCC
>NW_017537423.1:732150-734595 GCF_001853355.1 Bactrocera latifrons
AATATAAAAATAATTAATTCCGATAATTTAAGGACCGCAGTTTTCTAATTTGAAATTAATATAAAATTCGTATGAAGACAAGCAAATTCAAAAAACTTAAGACATTTTTAAAAATAATCGGGATGCCCAGGCAAAAAAAGAAGCATTAAATTAAAATACAATTTATAATAAATTCCATAAATATCAAAAAAAAAAAAAAAATGTAATCCCGAAATAAAAATGAATCCCAAAAAATTTCGGGACTGAAAATCCATTATGTGCAAATTAATATGTATTAAACTCATTTGAAAAAAAAAAACTGAAATTCACAGTAATTTCCGGGATCCCGAATTCATTTCACATACGAAAGAAAAAATATTAAATTGAAACACATATTCAAATGATTTTCAAAAATATTAAAAAGTAGTCTGGTCCAGAAAAAATGAAATCCCGAAATTTTTCGGGACTGAAGCTTCAAGATTTGCAAAATATTAACAAACCCATATTAACAAAGCAAACAGGTGCAATAAAGTCTTCGCAAAAGTTACTAGTTCATTGAACTGGAAATCTTAGTTGACATTCGCCATAACACAACAGAAATTATCTAAACTTTACATTTATTTTATAAAAACTTTCTGCGAAGCACGCAACACGTACTGATTTTCACGCAACATTTTGTTTCGCAGATTTTCTCTGCCAAGTTCCTAATTAAGTCGTAATCGGCGGCGGCTACTTCGCAGAGCTAAAGACTCATGCTGTGTGTCTGTGTGTGTGTGTTTGTGTGCATGTACAATGAAACTTGCCTGCTTACAGACATTCTTAATACTGTTGCCCAACTTTGAGCACTCGCGTGTGAGACTTCAAGAATAAGAAAACAGTTGTTCTTGTTTAAGAGCAATAGTGGAAGAAATGAAAATGGAGGACAAAGTTAATTGATAAATGCGGTTGATGAGTACAATACATGCTTTTGGATATGTATATGTATAGAAATATGTGTGTCCGTATAATATATATATATATATATATATGTATATATATAGAAATTATATAAGACAAATATAAATACTAAATAGTGACCGTGGTGATTCCCTTTTTGCCATTAAATCCTCACTATTGCCTGCCTTGAGGCTTTACTCTGCAAGGCTTGGCTGGTCGCCGCTTGTGTGCTATTAGAACTTTTGTGTTGCAAACTTTGTATGGCTGCTTGAAAATGGACAAAAGTTCATTGTTGGACTTGAGTTGAGCTGAGACACTTGTTGCTTTTGTACCGCTGGGGTTGAGATAACTGAATGAATGAAATAAAAACGTGGAATATTAAGGATTTGTATGTTTGTCAGTTCAATCTACTTTCCACAATGAAAATATGTTGTGGGTCAGTCTCAACAAATGGCTTTACTATCTGCGAATTTGCGTGGAATCTTGACTAGCTTGTGAAGTTCTATAAACATGTTTTTTGCCCATTTATCAGAATCCAGCGGCTTCAGTTCCAGAAAGCTGGATTCCACTAAGCTCAAAAATTGTATTTGACTCCAGTGAAACTAACTTCAGGCCAGCAAATTTTTATGTGGAAGGAAGTATCCTCATACCAACTGGCAAACACAACGAAGAGCTATCCCTCACCACAAATTGTTTTGAAAATTATATTTTTCTGGAAGTCTGTGATTCGCTTTTTCCGCCATCCAATAATTTAAAAAATTTGGCTCACCAACAGAATAATACATTCATAAAATATGTCAACATATCTAGTGTACATACAGATAATTGCGTTCTAATCGAATCTATCTATTTGACTAAAGATTTTATCATTGAAAATTAATTGCGCGCGTTCACCAAAATTCCATAACTTTTCACAACGCGCCATTAATCACCGAAAAAACAAGTAAACAGCCGCGAGCTTTGCAAATAAATCAAACATACATTTAAACATATCTTTAATGTGTGCCAACGTTGTGACGCCTAAAAGTGTGCTTGACAATTTATCACTAGTAATGCGCAGTTTTCAATTTTCGTAAGCAAATATTTATACAAACGTGTTGAATGCACATTTTGCGCTTCGAACAATTTGTGCCATAAGCGTGAAAAATATTTCGTATGAGCAAAATGACTAAGGAAAATGATAAAAGCGATTAAAAAAATGACAATATAAATGCACTGAAAGTTAATAATTAATGAATATAAAGTGGAAACAGGTGGGACTGCGCGATATGTGAATAATTTTTACATAAAAGTCCATTTTTTTATTGTGATATGCAGTTTTTTTTTAGCGTGAGTGTTAAAAAAACTAAACATTGTTTATTTTTGTTTTAAATAGCGATTTGTGTGTACATTTTTTACGAATTCGGCTGCTTACGAATAATTAATTGACATGTTGGTGTGAGACTTTGATAAGAAGATGTTGGGTGTGCGACTTGGATAACATTACCTCAAAAAAGCAGGCATTTAATATAAGTTTTTTTTGATTTTTAA
>NW_017537423.1:734745-738479 GCF_001853355.1 Bactrocera latifrons
AATAAAATATTAAGCACACATAACGCGATACATTTAGAAGAATTTTTTTGATCCAAAAAACTTTCAGATTTTTTAAAACACACTGTATCCAAATTTAATTAAAATTACCTACGACACTTGCTGAGCTTTTCATTTCGCTGACAGTTGTCGGCTGCTGACAGTTGCTATGTGTCAATCCGTCCACATAGGGCAATGCAAATCAGCCTTGTTGACGTCTCATTTTACAGTTTAATGAAAATTCTCATGTCATTGCTGAAGTGCTTCCGGTTGGCAGTAAGGCGCTTACAAATGTACTTATAGCAGTCACACTTTTAAAGCTAATTTATACTGGAGCACAGTGATCATATACATATATAAGTACTTATAAGTATGTGCAAGCCCAATATATCGTGACATATGAAGCGCCGAGTTTACACAACAAGTGTTGAAAAGAAATTTTTGTCTACGAGGCAATTAAGGTGGCAATAAAAAAGAACGAGAAAATGGTGACAAATAACAATATAGAGATCGAGGGAGGTTGAATGAAAAAAACACCGCGTATTTCTTTATTGGTTTTGGGATTTGCGGAATTTGGTTATTAATTTCACATAGTAGTGCTGTAAGTATATTTTTTTTTGATTTTTAACATATTATCAGATTTAAAAATTAATGTTGCCTACAATTAGGTTCAAATGAGCTTATCGAAGTCACACACCATTCACTTAATATTTTTTCACTACAATTACTAAAAAAAATTTAATTTGCTGCACCAAGAGATTTTTTAAATATGTTTAAATGAAGATTTGTATATTTTTTCAACTTTTAAAGATTATCTGCTTTCTGTGCTTGCTTCTTAATCATTATCTGATTGTGCACTTTGAAGTAGGGAAGGTGTACGCCCACGCGCTGTAATCGTAAAAAATTCAAATGCCAAAAGAAAAACCAATAAATAAGTCGTTCCATTCTTTTTTCCTTAAACAGTAGGAATAAATAAAAACAAACAAACCGACCGCCCACCTACACCCCTATATCTTCATATGTGTAGAATATTTGTGTGCTTTTATTTCCTCGGCACGCTCTTAGACACTGACAGCTCCGCCCCCATTCGAATTCCCCCCTTTTTTGCTTGCAAGGCGATGAACTAATAAATTTTACGAAACATTTCAATTGATTTGTTTGGCATTTGACAGCCCATTGAGGGCGCTGTTGTTGTTTGCGGTACTTTTGTTGCTCTTGTTTAGGGTTCTTAACTCATTTGCAACTCATTTGCGGGTAATTTTCATTGGAGGCTGTATAAATAATAAGGACACTGTGTAACATAAATTTGGAATGGGTTTTATGCCAAAATTTTTTTTTTTATTATATGGTTTACTAGTACTACGAAAATTCGTAAAAAGGAAATAAAAACAACATGAAAAAAAAAAAATTAAAAATAAATAAAAACAAAAACCCCAAAAAAAAAAAAAAATAAAAAAAAAAGTAAAAAAAAAAAAAAAAAAAACAAAAAAAATAAAAAAAAAAAAAAAAAAAAAAAAAAAAAAAAAAAAAAAAAAAAAAAAAAAAATAATAATAATGGAGATATTGAACGATGACGTGCGGTGTATGTAATTGAAGAAAGTTTATAAAATTTTATACAAAGCAAGCAAAAGAAATGCTTATAAATTTTAAAACACTCATACCCACACTTTATTTTTATTAAATTCTCACATAATTTCTTGTGTGCGCAGACAACAACAATTCCATTCAATCAGTCAATAAACGAAATTCTATTGTTTTATACGATACATTTTATTTTATTTTTATTTGGCTGCTTCATCAAGTTTATTTATACATGCGCTAGACATTCCCGCAGTGAGATGCAGTTACTTGGCATACACAAATATATAAATGTATATTTGACTGCTTGTGTGTATATCTTCCATTGCTTTGCGGCATTTGCTGCCGACTTTCCAAGAAAGATTTATTTGCGAGCTGCTCTCTCCTGCTTAAGAATGGCCAATATCTGCTTATATAAATATTTTAATTCGACAGTTTGTATTTTCGTACTGAACAAGTGTGGGTGAGCATGTGTGTGTAACAATGGATAAGTTGAAAATTGAAATTCGACAAACTATGCACTCAGGTAAACGAATTTGGTATTTGATATGTGATTTGTGGCAGCTTGGAAGATTTGCGGTGAAGATTTATGGGCACGTACAAGAAAAGCAATAAAACGCAATGTGAAGAGAAATAAATATATAAATATCATTACATGTGGGTTTCAATCACTAGAAGACTCGCGAAAAGAACAGTATATCGAAAATATGATTTATTTATTTTATAAAATATTTCGAGCAATTTTTGAGGCAATGAAGTTATTGAGAGAATAATTGATTGAGATTTAAGAAAAAAAAACTAATAATAATTTTTAACATTAAAAATATTGAAATTTGATGTCAATTTCATTATTGAGAAAGTAAAAAGAATTTTTTTATTATTTAGATATTTTTAACATTTCCAATTTTTTTAATTTTTCAGACAAACAAATTATAAAATATACAATTTAGATTTTCTGTTATTATACAACATACTACATGGTGTTTCTGTCAATTTACTTAAAATCGTTTTTTTTACAATATTTGAGCAGAAAATCAAAGTATTCGATTTGCTTTTCTTCAGCACAGAGTGAAGTGCGAATAAACTACTAAAGACTACTTGACAAGAAATTGTGAATTTAATGACATTTTTAATTCAGCTAAAAAGTTCCAATTTTTAATTTTTGAAGTAATTTTTTCGAAATAATGTTCAAGAAGTTATATAATATCTGTCTCTTATACACATCTATTTATATAAAAATTTAAAAAAATATTTAAAAAAAATGTTAAATTTTCACTAATAATAATTTTGCATACAATTTTGCTCTTTAAATTGTAATTTAAAGCCTGCTGGGTGCATGCCACATATTTTGAAAATGTTGCAGAACAACCACTTTGTAGTTGCTTCGCATTTTTTCACACATTTTACAGCCTTTATTGTTTGGCTATTCACACTTAATAATACGCCAGCTTCTTTTGTTGGCTTATTTAATTGATTGCATGCGTGGCAAGCATACTTAAAAGCACTAGAAAGAGGTGTGTGAAGTAAACACAGACAAATATTCACATATAAATATATGTATGTATGTACATACATCAGCACACACTTCCGTATACTTTCAAGCAAATAAAAAAACACAGATATTAAGACACATGCACATATGTATATGTACATAAGTGCTTGCGTTACTCGTTCACACCTTGCAGCAACTACCTGCAATATTTTCGCTTTATTTTCGTTTCTTCGACTTGAAAATTGCCAAATTATTCTTTCACCGCCTGCTGGGCATCTCTTCGGCCACTCAAAGCCGCATAATTGAAATATTTTTGCCACTTGATTGGCACTTAAGTGATTTCCATTAAATATGCAACGAAAAAAATTTTCTAATTGAATTATCAAAGAAGTCAGAAAGTTGCAGGTTGAAGACAGTTCTTGACATAATTCAATTATAGCGTATATGTAGCTAGACGTACATGTATATAGTACTCACATATCTCTTGGCTGGTTGTGAGTGCGGGGCGTTGGACTGAATCACTGAGTGAGAGTCAGTCTGCAGTGAAAGTCGTCAGATTAGTCTGCTGTGATGATTTTATGGAACAATTACTAAATACAATTCGAAATGCCTTGAGGATTGAGCGGCTTGAGAGATTGACGGATATTACGAATTTAATTGTAAATAA
>NW_017537423.1:740584-742479 GCF_001853355.1 Bactrocera latifrons
AGCCCAAGTAATAACATTGTTTTCTAATTTTACAATTTTTGAAATTAGAAATTTTTTTTATAATATTTGTTATTATTTTTAATCAATTTCTCATTTTTCGTGTGATATATTTAAAGCCAGAGAAGCATTTGAATAAGCTGGCTTAACCAAAAACATACATATATTCTAGTAATACAGAGGAGTAAATATGCAAAGCAATGCTGCCAAACCCCTACACGCATCGAACAAACAAACCACTGATTGCAAAGTTGGCCGACTTGTGGTCGATATTTTGAATAGAAAATTGTATAAACGAACATAAAGCAATCAGTGCCCATATACATAGTTGATACGCTACAATCCGCTTTTGCATGTATGTACATGTATGCATTCGTCAAAAAGGAGGATGTGGTACCAAATATGCGAGAAAGGATAGGCAAAGCAAATTATTGAATAAAAAACTCTTTCGACGAAATAAAAAAGGGCGCATGAAAAAAAAAGGCAAAATACCACGCGCACTCAACTTTAGTACGAAGTTCATAGCATAACACAAAGGCGCATAGCATTATTCATCAGTAAACTAACATGTAAGGGCTTGCGCTTGAATTTTATTGATATAAGCTACTTTATCGTATGCATATATTTGCGTATAAGTGCTTAAAAGTAAAAAGGAAAAATTAAATTTTAATGAAAAAGTCACATAGATTGTAAGTTTTCAATAAGCAGAGTATACCAAAACAATGCTCACTTTTATTGGGAGGCAGGCACAGCCTGTTACTTTTATTGAAATTAAATTCTTGCCTTTTCTTCGATTTAATAATTTTTATTTTCGTTTTTTTGTATCTTTCAAATTTTTTTGCTACGTTTTTATTTCACTTTTCGCTTTCACTCCTAAAGGCTCCTAATTGCGTGGGTGTGCGTTAAAAATTTAATGAATTGAATAATTGAACAAGTACTTTATGGGTTTAAAAGTCTTCCTTTTGCTGTGCGCTTTGCTGGACTATGAGAAATATATTACTTTAGTTTTTTTTTCTCTGCATTTGGGCTCGCTTTTAATTTGCTTTAATGGCGGCTGAGCAAGGCTGCTAATGAATATCAGCATATATTTTCAATGGCGGAAAAGGTCAATGCTTGGAAATTGTGTGGGAAATTTTAAAGAGAGATACTTTGCAAGGAGTAGACACTGATAATTTTTTTTTGGCATTTTAACATATAAGTTAAGTGGTAAAAAGTAGGTGCAATGAAAGTATGAATATCTTTTAATTAGGTTTTAAGTAAATTTTTACTACTATTTTTTGTAATAAAATTTTGAAACGGAATTTTGGTACTAAATTTTTAGTACATTTTTGGTATTAGCTTTTTTCTATGCAATTTTGAAAGAAAATTTTAGAACAATTTTTAAACTTTTTCAATACAAATTTTAATAGAAATGTTTAGAACAAATTTAGAATTAAAATTAACAAAATTTAGAATTAAAATTTTTAGTACATTTTTAGCACTAGTTTTTTTCTATACAATTTTAAAACAAAATTTTAGCACAATTTTTAAATCTTTTCATTAAGAATTTTAAAGGTAATGTTTAGAGGAAATTTTATAACAAAGTTTTTTCTCAAATAAAACGAAATTGTAAAACTAAAGTTTTTAATAAATTTTTAGTGCTAACTTTTTCCCATATTTTTGAGACGAAACATTTTCGATTGTCACATTATTTTTAGTAATAAATTGAGACTTTAATTTTTTTGTACTAATCTTTGGTATTTGATATGTAAGTTATTTAGTTTTTTATACTTAGTAAATCAAAGGCTGTTTTTTGTACTAAAAATTTTCAATATTTTGTTGCAAAAAAGTACTGCTCACTAATTTAAAACATTTAAGAAATTCAATTTAGTACAAATTAAAAAAAAATATTTATTTAT
>NW_017537423.1:742596-747377 GCF_001853355.1 Bactrocera latifrons
TGCTGGCAAAATGGAAATAATTCTAAAAATTAAATATTTTTTTGTACTAAAATTCAAATTATAATAAATTTTCATTCAATGAAAACTAAAGAAGGAAAAAGTTTAAAGTATATAATCAAAATATTTCATTTTAGTACTTTATATTTTTCTTAATCCAGATTTTAGAATTAATATTTTAAAATAAAACTAATTGGACTAAAGTTAGACTTCAGCTAAAAATTTTGTTATTTTTATATATAGTAAAGAAATATTTTGTACAATACTCAAATTTTTTTCACGAAATATTATACTAAAATTTTACAAACATTTTTTTGGTTATTTAAAACACACTCAGAATTTTTTTAAAATTTTTTTTTTTTTTTTGATAAAGCATTAATTTTTCCACAGACTTTTCATTTTTTTTTTCTTCTTAGATTGCAAAAAACTTTATGTATACATCGTTTCACATGCATAATTAGAAGAAAAGTCGACAGAGCTGCCTAAAATTGCTGTTAAAATTTTACAGAAATGATTGTCAGCGGAGCAGCACGCCGCACAAATTGAGTACGCCACCACTTATAGTTAATTCGCATTTAATTTGATTTTCGATGCAACGCCACCAGTGCAGTTTGCAGCAATCAGCGCATATGTGCGTGGCTATGTGCATAGCAAATATGTACGGGGTCTCCGCCGAAAACCTGCATTTGGGCGGAGCGAACGTAATCACATTTCGTTACACACACTCCGAACGCTCTATTTCCGCTCACGTGCGCTGCACAAATTTCGCGCACACAGCAACATAGGCAATGTTACCAATTTTGTTTTGTGAAGATATGTGCGCCTACGCCGCTTTCGTTTGCAATTTTATAACAATTTACTGTTGCCGCGGCAAAGAATTGCATTTTTTGGTCACTCATACGCCATGGCACACCACGCAGAGCTGATGTTTATTTAAGGCATACGCATGTAGTATAAGTGTGTGCGTTTCTTTTGTGTGAGTTGTGTATGGTTATTTGCATGCTCTTCAAGCGAATCGAAGCGGATCAGTGCAGGCAATTGCTGATTTAAGCCAGCATATTCACAACAAATAACTACAAATAACTGAAATATTCATATGCTACCGCCATTTGCATGTTAATTGCTGATATTTGTTTGCTGAAATCCCCACACAGTATTTGTTGCCCGTGTCAGTTGAAATGTGTGGGTTTATGTATGTGTGTGTGTGACTTCGTTTATTAAAATGCATACTAATTTCGTATTTTTAATAACTTTGCTATGTTTTTGTGCTTTAATCAAATGCGAACTTAATTACAGAGTTGTTTTTATGAAATATGTATATGAGTCCATTTATAAATATTGTTTGTCTCGTGGCATTTTTAATAGTAAGAAAAAATTAGACTGTAAGTTTTAGTACCCATTTTTATACAATAACTCTTTCACTCAGTTGTTAAATTTACCCGAATTTTATGACCTCATATTACAAAGTGTGTTGCGGATGCATGCATTAGGTAGTCGAAAAAGTCTTTTCGTATTTTGTCAATAATTGGCGTTGCTGTCGTATATTTCCAGGATAAGTGGGATTTTAAGTTTGTTTTTAGCAGAAATTAAATTCGGGGAAGTTGAAAATAAGTTACAGCTGTTCAAAAATTAGTGAAAACAATGAAGAAATTCGCTATATTTTGAGATTTTTGTATAAAAAAAGAGAAGAATGTCACTCAAGCCATCAACGGAATGTGTGAAGTTTACGGAGACGATGCTGCATCTGCTCTGTGCTACACGAATAATAGACATTTCATGAAATTTGGCATAGGTTATGGTCCAATATAAGTGCACAGCACCGTAGAAATTGTTCAGATCGGCCTCTAACAGCACATAACTCTTGTACCAACGGACTAATCAAAGCTTCATTAATTATAGTCGTGCTCTCAAGGCATTTCGCAGCAAAAATATACACTTTTGCGGCATCATCTAGCATAGGTTAAGGCAAGAGAGGCCGCCCACAAATAACAAAAGCTTGCGCACACTAATCCAATTTGTCGCGAGTCAGCCGAGACGCTTATTTCGATTCAAATATTTATTTAAATTACACGCTTGAAATACAATAATTTTCTATGCCGCAGGGCATTTTCACGCCGAAAGTGTTACAAAAATATATTGCCAAATGAAAAAGTTTCTAAATGTGAAGAGCACACAAGTAAAAACCTCACAAATACATTGAAGTGTTTGTATAAAAATACTTAAACGAATACGAAATAGCTACCCTGCGGCGTTTATTTAATAAAACTTAATGCTAATACATATACCTATGCGCAGTAGTCGCGCCGACCCACCCACACACACGCATACTCAGAATTGTATACGGCGGCAAAAGGGAGTTTACCAAAGCACGACGTAATGCCGCTAACAGCGGCAACAACAACACTTAAACACATTTCTATGCTTGTGTGTGCGAGCGTGTGTTCATGCGCGTACATCTATGTATTTATGGCGGAAACGGCAGCAAATATATGTGAAAACTGCAGAGCGAAGAACGCTAATAAATGTTGTTGTCATTGTTGTTGTTAATCTTATTGTTATTATTACCGTTGTTGTTGTCAGCAAGAATACCATTTTGTTTACAACTTCTTCATTGTTGCCTTCGCGCGCACACACACACGTGTTTAAAGCGTTGACGCACGCACAAAAGTATGCTACATTATGCGCTGCTTTGTCGTAATAGCTTCGCTGGCCATGACAGCTACTGTGGTCATTGAAAAATGGCCCACCTCACTTCACTCCGAAGCATGTGCGTTTGTGTTGCAGCGCGAAAAGGACATTTATGAGCTGTCGTCGAGCGCACTAACACGCTAATATTAAATTTTATACTTTCCAACTGTCATTTAAGCAGACGTAAAAGCGTGTGGGTGCATACATACACACATATATGTGTGTGTGAGTGTAGCGAATAGCGCAATTTCTAATAATAATAAAACACAGATTTTGCTTTCATGCAATTTACAGTTTAAAATAATAAACTTCGCTCATATTATGGACTTTTTAGGGACAGTGTTAGTAACTTACAACAAAACTATGTGTGTTTATGTATGCCGAGCGCGTATGCCTGCCATGTGCTTATATAAAATATTATATATGTTTTTATTATTTATTACTGCAAACAGATTTTTGTACGCAGTTCAGATTTTTTTTTAATTCGCCTTAAAAATGAGAAGTTTTGACTATTTTTATCAAAACTGTAACAAAGAACTTTAACCACGAGTGCACCAATGCCGAAATATCCATCACAAGTGAATTTTTATAGAAAAAAAAAAAAACGTTATACCGATTTGGATTGGTCAATTAGTTTTAGTGATCTCATCTCAAAAAATATCTTCGGAGATTATTGCACTGCATTTGATAATATTTTGTGCCAAGTTTTGTATATCGTTTTAAATAAAAAGGTTTTCCATACAAGGCCTTGATTTTGATCGTTCAGTTTGTATCCGTATAGTAGCTATAAAAAATAAGCGAAGTGTGAATCGAGTAATTCTGTAATTAATGATTTTCGCCGTCAGAACTGTTGTAGATCACAGAGAAAAAGCAAGTCCGATGCGCTGTATACCGAATTTCCAGAGATCGCCGTAAAATAAAGTTTTTTTGAATTCCTTTAGATTTAAAGGCAACTTAAAAAAATAAAAAAAAAATTACAATATAAATACCATAGCTGTGTGCGTTCTACATATCGTCACCTGAAATGCAAAATAACGTATCATAAAAAAATTCGAAATTGAGTTTCTTGTTGATTATGATTCACTACTTCAAATTACATGCATAATAATACATATGTCCAATATTTTCAGGTTCTGCGCTCAGATATAAACCAGTTTTAACCAATATTAAAAAATTTTTTTACTCATGTTCCATTTTATGTCGTGTTTAATTCATGCCACTGTAAATTTCCGAAAATGTTGTTACGTTATTTTGCATTTCAAGTGACGATATGTTCACTCCTGCAAAACAATTCAAATTAATACCGCCACATCACATTTTTATTATCCATTAAACAATCTATCAAAGTCTCTTCGTTTGTCTTTTTCGGCAAACAATGGGGTTGAATTGAATTGAATTGAAGTCTTTGCCAGCATTATTATTGATTATAAAGAGTGGTTTTAGGCTTCAGAGATAAGTTGGCACGATTATCCTTGTGCTGTTTCGCCGCATGTGGCTGGTCGGGGGGAAGTCGACAGTAAGCAAATTTGAGTGAGTTATCACTGCGAAGTTTAGGGATTTCGACTTTATAAAGAAAATATAAGAAATTACATAAATTGAGGCAGAAGTGTTGTGAAGACACTCGCATGCCATTTATAGAGATGAATAACATTATTATTTTTCTGCGCATAACTTTGTTTGCCATTCTTTACGTGCTTCCCCAGTTGGGCTTAGTTATCCTGGAACTTACGCAACTCCTTTTTTTTTTACGTAAAGCGTGGAAAATGTAAACAAATAAATAATTTACTTGCAATGAGATTTCTTTTAGCTCTGCTGCAGTAACGAACACACGCGTAATGAGGCAGGTTGGTGTGGTTGAGCCGCTATTATTTGCAAAGAAACATAAACTTTTAGATGCTAAGGTATATATCTATGCATGCTTTTATTTGCGCGTTTTTCTGCTTATAACTACCCTGTAGGAAAAGTTAGCACTAGTATATATGGATTATAAATTATGAAACATTTGCTTGGTGCAAGTTTTTTGGGTACATGTTACTTTTCAATAAAAACAGATTTTAAAATTAAGAAAATATCTGAAAAAAAGTTATATAAAAAAT
>NW_017537423.1:748212-756375 GCF_001853355.1 Bactrocera latifrons
AACTAAAAACTGAAAAAAAAGAGTTAATTAAAAAAATTAGAAAGTAAAAAAAAAATTAAAAAAGTACAATAAAAATTTTTAGTAAAAAAATCATCTGGTGTTAAGCACTCACTTATTTTATATAACTTATTTTATCAAATTTGGTTAACTGGAATATTATTAAACGAATAACAGCTCTACGGTTTGACAGCTGTTGATCATACTGAAATATTTCCCACAGGGTCTGTTTATGCAGGAATATATTACTATAATCATGTTTTCTTAGTGTACACAGTTGCAGACTTATAAGTTTTCTTCTACTTAAAAACCAGTTCATACCCTTTGCTTAGGCTTATTTCATTTTATCGCTATTATTTAATGAGTTTTGTTTGTCTTTTTTGTGCCCCTATATTTGCATTCGGCGCATAAGTTAACCAAATTCTTGCTAAACTTCAGACATTGAAGAGTTGACAAAGGTTTGGGTTTACTTTGTTGAGGTTTAACTCAGAATGTTTGACTTCAAAGTAGTCGGAAAATTATGCTTTAATTACAGGGTGATCCATATATACAAGAATAACAAACATTAGTTTAAACATATTTTGAAGTAACAGTACTTCAGCACAATATATGCCATAAAAATATATATTAAAAAACACATTTTTAAAGTATAGCCATCATAAAGAGTATGAGTGGAAAAATTTTTCAAATCTTAAGGCCAACTCCGCCACTAGGACTACCAGAAGCTCATAACTTATCGATCAAACTTTTTATTGCGATGTCATTCCGCAATTATTTATGTATTTATATTATTTCCTAAGTACTTCCTGGGTGCTCTTGATTTTTGTGACTTCATCTTTTTATTTGATCCCCTTCTATTTTAATGCAGCGAGTTTTTCGATTACGATACGCTCTTATATAAAATATATATATAGTATAAAAGAAATACAGCTCTGTTTGAATACGCCCTTAAATGCCATAAACCTTCGCTGGCAGGGAACTAACAATAATACAGACAACATGCTGAACAACAGCAACAGCAATTAAGTCGAAAGTTTCTTGGTGCAATAATATGAGGCAGCTTGTACTTTTTGTCTGAATACAAGTTTGTCGTCTCTGTTGATATTGTTGTTGTAAAGGCAATTGAACAGCTGCTGGCGTGTGTGCAATATCCACAATTGCGGAAGCATAAGTCAGTCAATGTTTGTAAACAATGCGGGAGAGCTGACTCTGCTCTACTATTGGGGTCTAAGCATATTTTTCTTGTTTTTTCGTGAATCGATAAATTATCACAGTAGCTTCAAATGTACTAAGCAATTTGTGTCTGCAATATTTCATAATTTAAAATTAAAAAAATTTTCAGCTATGAATTTTTCAGATTAAATTTAAGAAAAATTTAAATTTGTGTTCTCTTTAGTTAAAGATTTATATTAAATAAATCGTGCTATCAAATTAATGCAACATTCTGAATAACTGTTTATTGAAAACAAATATCTTGTTATTTTAGTTTTGTATATTTGCAAAAAAAGAAACTGGTCCGATTGTATTTAGTTTGCAACTATTATTAAAATTTTTAAAATTTTGCGCCTATATCGAGAATAATCATATTTAAAAACAAAATTTCGCAGTGAACAAAAAAAAATCTAGTCCAAATGCAACTAATTTGTAACTAGTCGGAAAATATTTTAAATCTACGCTAACAGTAAACAGAAATTAAAAATAAAATAAATTTTCCCCTAACCTTTAAAAATATGCATATTTGTATACAAATCAACAGTCCGTTTGTAATTAGTTTGCAACTAGTCGTAATTTTTTAAATATTACACCAATATCAAAAATTATCATTATTGAAGGTAAAATGTCGAAATTAAAAAAAAAAAAAATTGACCCAAATGTAACTAGTTTGAATGTTTGTTTCCGAACAAAAAAAAATCTAGTCCAAATGCAGCTAGTTTGTAACTAGTCGGAAAATATTTTAAATCAATGGTATCAGCAAACAGAAATTAAAAATAAAATAAATTTTCCCCAAACCTTTAAAAATATGCATATTTGTACACAAATCAACAGTCCGTTTATAATTAGTTTGCAACTAGTCGTAATTTTTTAAAATATTACACCAATATCAAAAATTATCATTAGTGAAGGTAAAATGTCGAAATTAAAAAAAGTATAAAAAAAACATTGGCCCAAATGTAACTAGTATGAATGTTTGTTTCCGAAATATTACGCCAATATCAATAATAATCAAATATGAAGAAACAATGTCACGATTAACACAAAAAAATAAAAATTAATCCGAATATAACTAGTTTGCAACTAGTCGGTAAATGTTATCAATCTATGCAAATAAAGAGAATAATTATATAATTCGACGAAATTACGCAAAATAAAATAAATTTTCGGCCAACTTTAAAAATTCTATATGTAAATTTACCCTCTCAACTATTTCGTAGAAGAACTTTGGGTTCGCAGCAAAAGTATCTGATAAAAAAAATAAAATCAAGATCTAACTTTTACACGCGCATAGACAAAATTCTAAACAATGGCCAACTAATCGACACAAACGAATTCAGTGATGGGCAAACACTTGGATGCCAATGTGCCCTTGGAGCAATTTCTATTTTCGTGTGCGCCACATTTGTACAGCTATTTATGTCCATCATGTGCGCAACACATTTATTACCAGGCCATAATGTCCAATGACTGTTGCAGCAAATCGACGTGACAAACCTACCTAATAGGCTTTTAGTATGGGAAAATTAGTGTGGATAGTAAATAAAAGCGGCGATACTCGTAAATATCAGGCAGCTTGTCTACGCGTGTGTGTGCGGGAGTGCTTAAGCATGCAGAAATCAGAAATGTGCTGTTTATATAGCTATCAAAATCATATAAAAGACCCAGAAATCATTATGGCACGCAGAGTAAATTGCTGGCAAAATTTGCTACACGCATTAACTCCAGCAGTGAAGTGCCCTCCGTGAGGGGAGAGATATGATAATATAGCAGCCATTAGGCCACGACAACCCGCCTCCAACGAGGAGAATGTCGAAGATATAACCAAATAGTTTAAGGCTTAACTAAATTTCAAAATATTTGAATGAATATAATTATAATTATAATTTAGAGAAATATTTCGGAGTAATAGTGGAAGAAGAAAGGAAAATTTCCTGAACAAAACTCTTTGATCTCACTCAATAGAGAGATGAGGAATTGAAACATTGTTTCTCACAATGATAGTTCCAGGTATAAACATTTTTTTTGTTTTGTACTTTAATATATAAACAATACATAAATTATAAAATATACAATTATAATTTTATTAAATAGAAACAGAATGGATTGAAAATGAAACACTATTTGTGGACTCGAATTATAAAAACAGACGTTCAAAACTATAATGAAACCACTTATATTGAAGCGTAAAAAATTTAAAATAAAGAAAAAAAAATATTTGTATTGAAGCGAAATTAAATGGAATAATACTTAAGAATAATAATTTTGCGAAAGTTCAGTTTGCAACGTTTGAAAATATTTTCAGCTACATTTTAACGAGAGTCTCTTATAAGGTAATCATTATAAAATGACAAATTGATACAAATATATACAGAAACATACATAAATGCTTATGTGTATGTATGTACATATGTCAATATGTATGTCAGTAAACACAAAACAGCCAAATTTTGCGCTAATATTTCATCGGCTTATCAGGCAAGCTACAGTTCACACACTTCACCTGCCAAATCTCTGCCTGTGCTGGGTGCTTCTAGTTTTTGCACAAAATAATGACATTAAATTATGATAAAATTTTCAGGCGGCTTGTCAAGTAATTGCAAATTATAAGCGGAAAAAATTTAATAGCCTCTCAAGTATGTAAATTATGTATATACACACACATACTATATACAATATATGTGAGTATAAACTTCTAGATATGAAGACTGTTGAAACTTGTAACAGCAAGATTAAATATACATATGAATATATAAATGCATTTGGGCAAGTTAATGTGTATACTTTTGTGGTATCTACCATAGTAACGCGAATGTAAAAGTACCTATGTATGTACATCAAGCGTACTGAGAGAGAGACATACTGAGATACTGCTCTATGACAGACAATTGCTACGAAATTAACAAGTTTTTGCATAAACTTCGCTTTCTTTCAATACTGCCATTGCGTCTCAAATGTAGTATGGACTGGTTCAATTTTAACTAGTTCGTAACTAGTCGTGAATTTTTTTTTTCGAGGCAGAAATTTTAATTTCTGGGTAATCTTGACTTAATTAACACATTTTATTCTCAATATTAAACGCTTAACAAAATTAAGCTCTGAGCGCAATAATGTGTTGAACTAAACAAAACTTGTTATAAGTGAAGCGTGTACAGTAATTTACAAGCATTTTGTGACAGCGCTAGTAAAAATATAAAAAAATACAACCGGTAATAATTTAACTAGTCTGCAACTAGTCGGATAAACTTCCTTTTTGTGCGTAAATGGACATATGATGTAATTTTTAAAAGGTATGCTATTAAAACTTTTGCAGAAATATAAAAATTCAACTGGTCATAATTTAACTAGTTTGCAACTAGTTAGTTAGTTAAGCTTATATGGCTTGCATGTACTTATGTATATTCTTAGCTAAATAAGTATATATACATGTCTGCTTATAGAACTTCATATGCCAAACTTTGCGTAAAAGTGTCATTTGCAGCGCTCACTTCAGCGGAAGATTGTTACACGCGGAAAACTAGCAAAGACACCCACACATCCATAATGTACTATATATGTGTAGATATATTTGCTTTATATACATATATATATAGTATGGTATGGTATATACATGTGCTCCTGCACGGATATTAAAATTGTGTAAATTTCTAACCACTTTCTGTTTTCTTTTCGCTCTCATACTCCCTTTTATTTTCTGCTTTCTCGCGTTTTCTGCGCACCAGCTTTACAATCAGCTTGAGTGCGGCAATTTATTTCAAGTTGCAAACAACTATTAGCGGTGAAAATTGTTGTGGTTGTAATGGTTCGCTACACACATGCTTTGTTGTTCTTGTTGTTGTTGGCGCTGTTGCCACAGCGRCACTCGCATTTGTGTTATCGTGCGCCATTCAGTTCCATTTATATATTGCACATGTTACGTGTACCACATTAGACGCTTGTAACCGCTTAATACAATCAATTTTTCGCACCCACACAGACACACACGCACACCTATACAAAGCAGAGCAGCACACAAAAACACCCACACACTCGCATTTAATTGGCGCTATTTATGCACGAGTCACAAAAAACTACTTTGAAATCGTATAAAATGCGCAGAAATGTTATAAAACACACTCACACGCACACTAAACGAAGCACACACACATGCACATACTATTTTTAAAACTACACGCAAGCTCGCTTCATTGAGAAGTTCTCTCATTTGTTAACTCTAGCATCAACACTGCCATCGCTTTTACGTCCAGCTGCAGCTGCAATGGTTTTGCAAAACTGTTTTTAATAACTGTAAATCCGCAAATGCCACTTTGGCCCGCCCCTGACCATGGATGCCTCACCCGTGCCGCGTGCGCAAATAGCTTCTTATCGTCGATTTTTCTTGAATTAAATAGTTCTTTGTTTGTTTTTAATTGCTTGATGCTGGCGGCGAATAGGTTACATACACTCACACCCATACACAGTGACACTTTATGAGCACACATACAGAAGCATTAGAGTTGAATAGAAACTTTGAGCCATCACAAACCGAGTTAGTAAACTTTAAGCATAAAATAATACATTTCTTACGGAAGTAAAATCTAGTGGAAGCAAATAGAGATCTCTCATGGTAGCAGAGAGCTAAGAAAGGGCTGATTGTAATTATTTGAAGATTTTAATCGCGGTATGATTGTCTTTGAATACGGAGTTAAATTATTTATAAAGCTTGGCCTCATTGTTGTCCACCTGGAGACTCTTCTGAGACCAAGCAGTTGAATCCTATCTTCACTGATTTATTCTAATCGATCTAGTATGCCAAAGTATAGAGCTACAGAATTTAAATACATAGATTTAGAACCGAAATAATTAGCATTGATGATGGACTTATCATTAAAAAGCTCTCCACGGAGACAAAAATTACAAATTTTGCTGATTAAAATGAAAAATCAGTCTATAGCTTTGGCGAGTTCTATTCGCGACTGAAGTTTCTACGGACAATGTTGTAGAAAACAGCTTAGCTTACATATATTCTTTTAGGTGGTATATGCGAAAGCTCAGCTGGATAAATCTTATCATCTCCTACATGATAACTCAGGCAGAAATCTAACAATTTCGGCCAAGGTCGATGCGAGTTGCAGTATTAGCAAAGCCTCTCTACGCTTGGCGAACTTAAAAGAGAAAGACTTGGTTCCCTTAGAGAAATGAAAAAATTAAACGAACGCCAGGGCAGATCAGAAGCCAGTTTTGGAATAAGAGCCTGCCTAGTGGGAACTTCCAAGATTGGATACTTTGACAAACACGTCCGGTCATTCCAATTGAGGTGAAAACGGCGTAGTTATTGAAGAAGTATAAAAAAAGGGAAGAACGAGCAAATCCAAAGTTAAAACGATGCTCATTGTTTTTTTTTGACATTAAAGGCATCGTCCACCATGAATTTCTTACCCCTGAACAAACCGTCACGGCAAGTTTTACGTGGAAGTCCTCAAGAGACTTAAACGAAGGGTCAGTCGGGTCCGGTAAGACATCGTAGCCGACTGGAAGTTGCATCACGACAACGCCCCGTCTTTATTGTGAACAGCTATGTAATCGAGAGAGAAAGTCACAAACTTCGATTTGCAGGTTTGAGGACAATACTATTGAGCTGGTCCAACGAATTTGTGTCTATCTATGTGGGGTACAGAATCCTAATTAGGTAAGTTAAATACTTCATTGATTCAAAGTTTCCAATACCGTTTTAAACAATGAACATTGAATTCCTGTTAGGAAGTTGTAGGACTTCAGGAAGCTCAAAATGGAGTTACGACATCGAAATCGTCGGAAGATAATGACATTCATAAACCAAATTAGACACTAAACTCATTTACCTTAGTTCACAATTTGAGAGATTCACTGGATATTTTGGAAGACTTTTCTATGGTATATGTATACACAAGAAAGCATCTTTTGGGTTCGAAGAAGCTCAAGACTAGCTTAAGATATTACTGAGTTGGAGAGTTTTGACAACATAGCTAAGATTATTTATAGTCTCCAATAAAAAAAAAAACACCAAAAATTATGGTGTGAGTAGCAAAAAGCGTACTCAAAGCAGCTCATTCCACTCATTTTCTACCGCGATATTAATAAAAAACAGACTAAAGCATCTACTCACACTGAGTGAGTTTATTACATTTTTCCTGCACATATGTGGAATTCATACATTTTCTTTTCTAAAAATTCATTTTTGTTTACCTCTTGAATTTATGCTTGCAACGTCTTTATTTACATTCACTTTGCGGCAAAGTGTGCGATAAAAGCAAATCTCCGCGGCTGAAGCGGTGGTATGTGTCC
The DNA here is from genome assembly GCF_001853355.1 of Bactrocera latifrons. NCBI lineage: Eukaryota > Metazoa > Arthropoda > Insecta > Diptera > Tephritidae > Bactrocera > Bactrocera latifrons. The sequence continues at coordinate 755,725 of NW_017537423.1, forward strand.
ACCAGTGGAGTGTGCGGACGTCAGCTGTTTAATGCAGAGCAACGTACGCGCTGATTTCACTGGCTGTGCTGTGTGTTTATGAGTGGACCGGCGTCGGCATATGTTGCTGTGTGTTTTTGATGTGTCCTTTAATCATAATCCGATAAGAGATTTTTAAATAGACGACGCTTGGTGCGCTACATAACAAAACATTTTGGTTTGGTTTCTTGGTTTCTTTGTTATTACGTGTATGTGACATGTATGGAGGTTCTAATACAAGATTATGTCACTTTTTGACTGCATATGTAGATTTGCTTTGAACTTGTTATTTCTTGTATATTTATTTTGTTTTTTAAATTCGTATATTTTTATTTTGCTTGTGTGATTTTTGCCGAAATTTGTATATGTATTTATATGTATTTTCGAAATAAACAGATTTGCGAAAAAATAGAAAAGTACTTTTTTGAAAGCTATTCAGTAAAAATTAAGAAATGAAATTGACTTTTTATATACGTTCTTAAAAATTTATTTATTAAATTTTGTTAAAAATTATTTTTAATTCATTTTCGATTAAATCTTTTTTAAATTTTGAAAATAAATATTAACAAATTTTTTTCACTAGTTCCCAATTTTTTTAATTCAAGTATAGTTAACATTTTTTAAATTTTTTTT
>NW_017537423.1:757758-759401 GCF_001853355.1 Bactrocera latifrons
TAAATAAAAAATAAAGTTTTTAAAGAAAATATTTTATAGTAGAAAAGCAGCTTTTCTTCTCAATTTCTATTAGAATTTATTTTAAGAAAACAATTTTGGAAAGTGAAGCCTCGTTTTACTAATTTTTTAAGCTAAATTCTATTTTGAAAAAACAAAGAGAAATATTTTTTAATCAAATTTTTTGCTGTTTTCAATATAAATTATTGCTTTTGTTAAAAAAAAGTTATTTTAAAGCCTAAAGTATTTGTATTTAAATTTCATTTATTTAAATTAGGTTTTAATTCGATTTATATTAGATCACACATTTTTGTTTTCGCTGCAATTTTTATTATTTAAAATGGAAATCTTTATATTTCCAATTAAAATTTAAAAAAATTATAGATATTAATTAAATTACTTTAGTTTAAATTTTTTTTAGGAATTTAACTTTTTGGCAATCTTATTTCATTTTTATAGTTTAACAGTTTCCCGCCAAAATGTATTTCACTCTTTTTCCACTTATGGCACTTCTCACTCACTTTCACTGTAACCACATTGATTTATTGTTGGCTCGGGCAGCCAACGCGTCCGTTCACGGCGTTGTCAAACGCATGAATGATTTACTGCCGAGAAGTTCTTCGTCTGCCGGCTGATGCTGTGTCAACACTGCACTTATTTGAAAGCAGTAGCATGCCATTCGTATGTTCGGCAGTGGAAAAAAAAAACTGTGGAAAAGAATGCTAAAGAGCTTTTTTTCATACCTCAGAGCTTCGAAAGAAAGCTTTTCGAACTACTAGTTTCGGTCTATGGTAGTCACAATAGGTGAAGAAAACTTCAGAGTGTACGAAGTAGAAAACAAAACCGTTTTTGGAAGCATTTTAAAAAGCTTAATGGGTGTGTGACCATCATTAATGTTATAAAAGCTTACTTTAAGAGCAGTATGTTAACAAATTGAGGAATTTTGGAGTTTATTTTAAATGTAAAGTGTTGAAAGGTTATAGGTCAAACTATTTGTTCATTGAGTTGCAATTAATTTCCAATATGTTTTACTTTTTTTTAATGTACATATATATAAATAAAAAGAATCAAAAAATTAGAAGGCTTTCAAGTGCCTCAAAATCCCAGTAGTTATTGTGATATTTATTCACTCTTTTAACATATGTACTTGTGAGTAGGCTGAGCCGTGATCGAAATTCAGTTTCTCAACGGTGCATTAAATGCTCGCTTGTATGTCTGTGTGTGAGCTTTGCATGGCTTAGAGTTACAATGCCACCGAAAGTGCGGTTGTGGCGGTCAGCGACAAGTGTTAAATTTTACACCAACACATCAGCACATACACGAATATAAAAGGCAATACAGTGAAATTCAATGGTGGGAGCGGAAAAGAGCTATAATTTAAAGCAAACACATACATGCAAATGTTTGTCTAGTGGTACGTACAGAGAGTTGAATTTATTAAATATACAATAGTAATTAAATTAAAGAAATTTTAAAGTAATTAGTATTAAAGTAACTTAATTTAATAAAATTACTTCCTTAGTTAAATATAATAAATTATTTATATATTTTTCTCATTAGTAATAGCTTTTTTAATCAAATAATTTTTAAATTCAATTAAACAATTTTTAGTGTTTCTATTTTAAGAAAAATTATTATAGTTACAT
>NW_017537423.1:760868-768913 GCF_001853355.1 Bactrocera latifrons
TTATTAAAAATTGGACAATAATAAATAAATTCGACAAATAATGACTCAAAAAATACATGATAAAAAATGTGATAGTTTGAAAAACATTTTGAAAATGTTTTGAAATAAATAAAGAAAATTAATATTTATTCAAAGAAATAATATTAAAAAAAATAAGTTCATTTTTCCAAAAAAAATTAAAATAAACAGAAAAACTAAAATAAATAACTAAATTTAATTAAATTTATTTAAAAAATTAATTAGTTTAGTACGTGAACACATTTGGCTATCCTTTCTCACAAGCACGTACAACAAATGTTCATTGCAACAAACAGCAAACGTTTCTGTGACTACCACCCTACAGCTTTTACCCCCCTCCCAACACAGTTGGCACACACGCCCAGTAAATTGCCTACCGCTCACATTGGGGACTTAGTTGGTGTTGTTCTTTGAATTACGCGATAATTAGAGTAATTAATTACGCTGTGGCTGCAATGCAGAGTTACACGGTTGTAACATAAACACATAAGCCGACATACATACACAGGGATACATACACATACACACAGATACATAAACGGTAAATGTAAGGCGCTAACTACCTGTGGACAGTCAGGCTTTGTTGCGCCGAAGTAATTTTTGTATTGAATTCTTTTTGATTCGCTTTCAGCTACATGTGTGTATGTGTGTGCGTGTGTGGTTGAAGGTGTGTTAATCTGTGCAGCTTTTCACAATTGTATTCATTTTCAGTCAGATAAGTGTGTTAAGTTTGAGTGAATAATTTTTGCCTGCCCTTTGTTTGTTTGCTGTTCGCGTCGTCGATCAGCCATCGTTCAATTTCGTGTAATTTTGCTTGTCTGTTTATTATGTGTGTGTGTGCAACCGATAGCTATCTCGAGATACGATTTCAAAACCGCAAGCACCGCATCCATTCATTTGTCGCCGTGAGAAGTGAAAACTGCAAATTATTTTCACTCACGCTTTTTCGGTTTAAATGCAGGGATATGAAATACAAATACGAAATTTTCAGACTTGAATACTTTAATTTGAAAATTTATTCTCATCTGCTTATATAGAACTAACTGTAAGGTACCTGTCAGTCTGAGCACCTTGTGATTTTTAAATCAGATCCACATGACTAACGATCGACGTGTGTAATCTGAGTACTGGGAAAGCAGGGTGTCAACTTTTATACAAAGCAAACTCCCAAGTAACCGACCAACAGGTTACTTTATGATTTTGAACCCCGTAATTATCACATCAAGGATTGATAATCACCTGAGCTGTGTCCAAACACCGTTCTTCTCTTCTTAGATAGGCCAACTGTTAGCTAACTGCCGGTCAGGTCATATCGTGAAATTTCCATCACTTCAACATCACATTGGATCTCACATGAAGGATTAATAGTCAGCCGAGCTGTGGGTAGCACGATGCCTTCTCATTTTATATAAAGGCTAATTGCCTTAATATCAGAAAAAACGCACATTACATTACAGCTTAATAGTGTCCTACTCTTTTTATGAAAAGTCACCCGGGGCCAGTGTCAAGTGTCACCTTGTGAGACTTAAAACACGACGCATAAGTCCGAAATAGTCACCTAAGCATTGCTAAGAGCTTCTTACATATATACCGACATTAATTAATTAAAACCGTTACTTATCTTATTTTTACCTACGCTTCAGCTTTATTCACTTTGTTGCCAACTGCTTATAAGCAGCCAATCACTTTCGCTAACAAACACCTGCACTGACACGCGCCATATTTGCTTACGGTGCATACTTCCAGGCGTCTTGAGCAAAATTTCAAAAAAAATTTAATTGAAAGCAGAAGTAATGAGAGAGAAGAGGCGTGTTGAACAAAAAAAAAATTAAAAGGCAGCATTCTTTATAAATATATATTGAAATATATCTAAATATATACGCGTATATACTTCCACATTTTTATAATAAATATTTTAGTGCTGACTTTGACTTTGTGGTCGGTCTACTCAGTTGCCAGCAGGCTGAGGTCGGACTTGTTTACTACTTGCTGTGGTAACTGTTGCTGGCAGTGCATGCATTTGCTTTTAAAATGCTTACCTTTTTCACTTGAAAAACACACATACAACTGTATTTTTATTTATTTATCAAACACTTACTTTGCTATTTGCTCATGAGTTGTGGTCAACCGCCAGTGATATTTATTATGCTGGCTGGAGCTGCCCACAGAGATTAGAAACAATTATTTCAAATTCAAAGAAGAAACGAAGAACTGTGGTAAACAATACACAAAAAAAAAAAAAAAAAAAATTAAAATGATTAAATTTAATAAAAATGGCAGGTCTTCGGGCCTGCTTGTGTTTAAGGAAGGGTCAAGTGAGGCGGGTAAATTATATATTGAAGTTGTTATTGCGGTATACAAAATATGTAGTTCAATTTTAGGCGAAAAGCTTTAGAGCTACCTACAACAATAGACGGTTTTGCGTTATAGGAATTTACTCGAATTTTTTTATCCGGCAGGATCTAATCCTGTTTGGACCGCGGAGTAAAAAATCAATCAATGAAAAAAGCTTGAACTTTTCACCAATAACGGTATGTGGCATGTGTTGGGACTAGAGACTGAAGTCAAAGTCACTTATGGTATCCGAGAGGAAAAGAGAAGGATTGTGAAGTATAAAACAGCTGAAGCTCTAAGTTTGAACTTCCATACCGCGACAATAATTGACTCATAAAACATACACAAATATTTAAAAGTCCTTCACATCGAAAAATAACCTTCAGTTGGCTTAATGTAAAGAAAGGTTGTTGAGTTAGCTAAAGGTAAGGAAAGTAAAGAAAACAAAGTAACAAAGTAAAGAAAAATACCACAGACCTCTTTAAATGTAAACGAAGGCCTCATCGACCTTTAAATGTAAGCAGAGGGGTCATGGACACCATTAAATGTAAATAAAAAAGTCACTGACCTCAAATGGAAACACAGGGTTTTGTCTTGGCTAAATGTAAACAAAGGTTGTGGACTTGGCTAAACGTAAACAAAAAGGTCATTGACCTCATAAAATGAAAACAAAGAGCTCAATGATCACTGGAAAATGTAAATAAAGGTTGGCTAAATACAAGCAAAGATTGTGGACTTGGCTAAATGTAAACAAAAGAATCATTGATCTAAAATAATATAAACAAATGAATGTATCTTCCGAAAGGCATTTTTGTTAAAAAAAAAGCCTGCCCACCTCTATTAAACCTATATATACTGAAATTTTTATAATAACATTTTCTCTCTTATTGTACGGCTTTCTACCTAAAACGTAAAAAGTAAGGAAGAACTCTTTGATTTCCAATTAATTTTTTACTTAAGAGAGCTGTGCTGTCGCTTTTTGGACAAAGAGAAGGTTCATTTAATGGTTCTTCCTTGGCCGAGGAGTGAACTCTGTTTAAATATTATTTCACTACACCTTGAAAATCAGCGAAAATATTGTCGTTCCTACTCTAACTGATAAATTACAAACCGCGAATGTATTGCCAAAAAGTTTCGTATACTGCGGTCACTTAGCAAACTGCCGATTTTTCAGCTCTGCATTTGCCCTGCCACTCGCTTCTCTCTCAGTTAATATTCTTGTCTTTCCACTTTTTCAACTTTGAACCCTTTCAACCCAGTTTATTGCCGTGCTAATTTTTCAATGTTCCTTTGCATTCCACCTTTCCATTACTTAATTACACCATTGCTCCCAAAATGTCCTCCTTCTAAAATAGTCCCAAAGCGTTTGAAAATTCTTATGCCCTGTCATTGCCATTGTTTCCCCAACCACGTACTGTTGTGGAGACTTACAAGACATTTTGTAGAAAAAGTATGCCGTGCACGTCTAAGGCTGCGCTTTTTTCGCACTTCATTTACGATCTTTGTCCTCTTCTTCGATTCGGTTCTTGGCACGGTTCATTTTGCTTCACCCTGTGCTTTGCGGTTTTATGCGTTCACTGGCTTAATTAAAAATTCATTTGGCCCGACTGTGTGGCAATTAATAGGCCTTTGAGGTAATTGTGTTGCATGCCATCGACACAGCTGGACGACAGCGACCGCTCTTTGACCGTCTCGGCAAGGCTCTGCTGGCTTTCACAAACTTCGTTGCGACCAACTTAGCGCTGGAATTTAATACATCATTGTGCTTTGGGTGATGGACCAGACCACGCCAGAAGTATGTCCGACAGATAGCTTATTTTCACGGGAGACTTCCGAGTTAGTTCCGACACTCAGCTCATAAAAAGTGTCTCTGAGATGCCATTGTCATTTTACTCTTCATTATATTAGAACATTACGTAGAGTTTCAGCTGTCTGTATCTGAACAGGTTCTCCTAAGGTTTCTATTTTACTGTGCTGAAGTTTTGAAGCTCGGCGAATAGCTAAGTTGTGTCTTAAGATCTTGTGGAATCCACCAACTTAAAACGGATGGAATTTATGACCGGCAAGCGATTCGAAGCTTTCTTTTTGTTTGTTGCCCTTTCCAAACTTCCAATTTGAACTTCTGATCAGACAATTGCAACTCTATACATTTATTGGGTGATTAGTAAATTTAGAGTTCTCCTCATAATGAGAGCCTGATTGGAAACTCTGAAGTCAGGTGAACTGTGGGTTTCCAAATGGTCCCTGATCATAAGATAGACTCTTTATACTAAACACCAAAGACAGACGAACTCTGGGTTCCTGGCCCTTATTTCAGGGCTTTCAACCGTCTCCTATGGGTATGAGGGCTAGAACGCATCGATTTTCAGGCGCCAAAACAATGGACAAATTGCGTATACGGGGAAATGTATTTCTATTCTATTCTTGGATAGAAATCTGGTAAGACGATTTTTGTGGAGCCTAAACTGCGGTCGATTGAGTTCAAAGGCTATCTTAGTTATCAAATCGGTCTTCGCAAAATTAATCCATAAAGACTCTTTGCATTGTCCAAAAATCGCTAAGTACAGCTTAGTACCGAGTTCTACTAGTTTTGGTTAGTAATGAGATAACATAAGAGAGGGGGCAAATTTTTTCTTGCTCTGAATGAACAGTTTTTATCTGAACTTGTCACTTTGTAGTTCTTTAAGTAGGATTTGAGATCCAAGCGAACGCTCTGAAGGATTAGTAAGCAATTGACTCTGATTTAGTTCAGCCTTGGGCTGTTATTTCGAGGATCTAACCCTCTTTAGATCGGATTTAGGTATTCGCTGCAGCAACAGCAACAACAAGGACTAGTTGGGTCATCATTCAAAATGGTTCAAAACCAGCGATGAATCTCCAATACTCCGTCCATAGTCTGTACTTCCAACTGTCACCTTAACCTCATTGTTTTAAATTTCATAAAGCGATAGAAAACAGGACACCAATCGCATATCTTTGCTAAATTTTAAGCGAGACTGCCTTTGAAGCGCCTAAACGTGTTATTTGTACTGATTTAAGGACGCAGCATTGATTTTCACCTTTCGCGTACAAAAAACAACAACAACAACTAAAAATAAAATCACTCTAACTGTTATTATTCTAAGCGAAAGCATAAATTGGCGCAACAAATAACACACCTTTAATGGCTATTTACGACGGTGGCAGCGGCAGCGGCAGCAAAGAAAAACAAGCGTTACAGCGAGATTTATATTTGCCTGGCAACAGGGGTCGCGCATACGCCCAGCCGCACCGCGAACAAGGCTAAGCAAGTGCTTCTATCTAGCTGTATATATTTGCCTGTGTCTGTGTTAAGTAAATATGATTGCAGCTTGTTTTATGACAGCAGCAACAGGCGAACGAATGAGCGAAAATAGACAATAAGCAACAGCAACAAAAACAACGCGTAAAAATAAAATTAAAAGAGATGAAAAAAAGGCGGGCAAAAGTAGCAAGCTAAATGAAAATAGCTATGCTGCTGCGTTGAAGGCCTGAAAAAGGCCGCAGACAAGTTGCGTAATGAAAAACAAGCAGCTCTGGCAGACAGACCAACGCCAAGCCAACAGCACATTTTGCTTGTGTGTGTGTGTGCTTTTGTGCCGCCATGCCTACAGTGGCATGCGTGTATGTGTATGTCATAAAAAATGTAACAAATGCTCGTCGCTTTGCAGTTTGTTTGATGCCTCGTCTCGGTTTAGATGTTTTGGTTGTTATTTAGAGCCTAAAAGTATGATAGCATATGCTACGTTGGCATGCGGGCGAGACAACTGACAGCTGTTGCGCGTCGCAAACAAACAAAATTTGCCGAAAAAAATAATTTTTCGTCGCCCTCAAGTCTGCTGCAATGCCGCCGTGCTGAAGCTGTGTGTGTGTGTGTGTGAAATATTTTTGGCATAACTTTTTTAGTTCGAAATTTGCTTGAAAACAAATTTACGCTAGACTTAAGTGCCATCTAAATACTTTGTAGGTTTAGCAAGTGGCGTTGATGTGATGAGAAATGGCGTTGGTGGGCTTGAAATGTGTTTCACGTTTAATGGTAAATTTTAATATGAAATATATTTTTTCGACATCTTTTGGCAGTTTTGGCAGTTTTGTCATGTTTTGACATACTTTGTTGTTAAGATGATGCAAAGGTAGACCTTTATTGATTTTCTTAAAGGATATTTTAGGTTAAAATAGAATATGAAGTTATATGGTGCAACATGGCGTATGAGGGATGTGAAACCTTGAAAAAAAAATATTAAAAATTTCAAAATATTTGGGTAAAAAGGCTATGAGCGTCAGACACAAAAAAACATTAAAACAAAAAAAAAAAAAAAATTTAATTTTATTTAAAATGTTTACAATTAGCAAATTTCCAAAATAAGTATTTAATTTTTGTTCAGAATTTTTTAGAATTTAAAAATATTGAAATCCGTTTGGAGGAATTACTATCTTATCAATGCTGCCAGCTGCGACATTTACTTAAGCCGCTTAACTGTTTTGAATTTGGCAAATAAACCATTGCTTCTATTGGCAGTGACACCCCATAATCCACCACTGTCTTGGCGAGCGAGCTTATCAAAACACACTCACATACAATTGCCGCTCCGGCTGGTTTCGGCCATTATGAGCTCACGTCTCCCCCTATCCTTCTCCCTGTCACACGCTTTCATCTTCAGCGTCTTCAAAAATCTTTCACTTGCTATCGGTGCGCTTTATTGCTGTTGTATAGCAATAAATGTTGCCAGGCAACAACTGAAAACAATAGCACCATTCACTGAAATATGTCCTAAATGCATTACATATTTACTGTTGTTGTTGTTGTACTCGGCATGTCATATTATTAGTAATAGTGCGCTATAAATGTGATTGTTTTGTCTGTGTGTTTGTGTGTGTGTATTTGGAAGCCTTTATCATGGCTGCTAAATGGAATTTGTAATAGCTATTCACAGCAGCGAGCGTTGTTGTACAGCACAACAGCAACAACAAATGTGTGAAAACAATGCTTTTGGCAGGAATTATGTATCACTCATACGCCTCGGCCAACATGTCAGCCAATAATTAGTTTTAATGAAATGAAGCCACACAATTTAAATGTTGGTTATGCTCACTTGAATGCATTGATTATCAAAATGAAAAATAGAAATAACAAAAACAAAGACAAAATGTATCTAGTTTGCAGTGTTTGAGATTATCGTAGCTGGACTATAATGAAGCACTGACTTTCGACATTTGAGTTGCGCAGTTATTCAGGGAAATTTTTTTACCAATATTTCGAATCAAATAAATCAATATTATAAAGCTTTTGGAATTAGAAGTTAGAGATGTTTTCAAACTTTTTTGTTTTTTAATGTTTCTAACAATACCTTTTTTAAAAATATATGTTTAAATAAATTTAAGTTATTATCAAACAGGGGAATACTGAATAAATAAAAATATATGAATTTTGTAAAATTGACAAAATTAAAATTTTTACAAAAAAAATTATAATCAAAATTTTTACAAAAGTTTAAATTTTTTGTGGTATATTATTGTAATATAGAGCTTTCTTCAAAAAATTTAATTTTTTATAACAAAATTATTGATAATCTAATTTTGTATTCAAAATTTTTAAATTCGAAATTTTTATAATTCGTATAAAAAAAGTTTATTATCAGTGTCGCACACCACACAAATTTTTTGTAAAATTAATT
>NW_017537423.1:768978-822580 GCF_001853355.1 Bactrocera latifrons
ACAAGAAATTAAATATTTAATAAATTATCAATAAGTTCATTAAAAATTATCACATTTATTAAAAACTATTAATAATTTTGCAAAAAATAAATTTTCTTTTTCAAAATATAAGTTTGTAATCTTTTTGTAATTCCAATGGATATGAAGTTTATTACGGTTATAGTCGACCGCACAACTTTCAAATTTTTTTAAAGAAATATTTCGAAAAAATTTTTAATTTCGAAATTTTTTATTAACTTTTATGAAGAAAATTATTTTAAAGTGTAGTATACTACAAAAAGACTTACAAAAACTTTTACATTTTTTAAATCGCCATTTTTTAAAAATCTTAGTTTCCAAATTTCAATTTTTTTCTATAAAAAAGTTTTTAACTTCAAACTATATAAAAACATTAAGCGATGATTTCTCAATGCCTCGTTAACAGGCATCTGTCAGTAGCATCAGAAATCTACAGTTGTGTAACATATTTCGCCACCAGTGTGTGCTCAGATAAATTTTTGAGAGCGAACAGCGAAATAAGCAATGACAATTTGAAATCTTAGTTGCCAACATTACCCCAAAATGCTGCATAAATTACCGCACGGCCTCTCTACACTCCACCACCCACCCCGAACAACCCGCTTAGCTGGTGAGCGCACGACCGTCAAAGAAGTAGTGCATGCAACACGGAGAAAGTGGCATAAAAACTTGACGTTTATTTTATTATTTCATTTAAACTTTTCAGATTGCTTAGCAGCGCAACAAAAACAACAAATAATTGCAGTAACAACGGAAAAAACAGATTGGATTAATTTCTGCTGGCAGGCGAGTACACGAGTAGCTGGGAAATGAGCGTTAATGGCGAAGTGAGCAAGCGCTGGGACAGCGGGGGCACAGCTGGCATTAGTTAAAGTCGCGCAGTGGCGATTGGCGTGCGCCAGCTAAACATCAGTGGCAGCTTTTCATGCAACATGAATTGGTATTTTCTTGCAACTTTGTGTGTGTGGCATGCAACTTCAGCGCGCTGTTGCTCTTTTTGTGATTTTTTGCGCGCATTTGCAGTTAAAATAAGCTTGTTGTTGCATGCTTTGCTGTTATTACAAGTTGGTTGTTGTTGTTGTTTTTGTTGGTGCTGTATCTTTTGTCTTTTAATTTCCACAAGTTTTTCAAATGTTTTCTCTTGATTTGTGCAATGCTTGTTGCCTGTCAGGCGCAAACACGCACATATATATGTGCAACATTCTTACGTACACACACGCATACACAAATGCTGACGCGCATTTCAGCTTGCAACAAGTTTAGTTGCGTTTGCGCTGCTTTTGACTTTCTATTTAACTCCACCGTTGCGTTCTTAGCTCTGCCATCACTCCATGCCACTTGCCACACGCCACATGCGCCTAGCAGCTCACCGCCTGTTGCCTGCAATTACACTTCGCTAACGCTTTGCGTGATGTTTGCGCGCTAAGTGCTATTTCCTGGCCTCAAATCATTGCAACTTGCTTGCCACCCCACTCAGTCTCACGCTCTTTGCGCGCCTATTCGCTCTAATTCTTCCACGCTTGCCGCTATCCGCTTTGTATGTCAACTTTGTTTATGTTGCCTGTGTTTTTTACACATTTCTTTTTATTAATATTGTTGTTGTTGCATGCTATTCTACATAGTTGCCACGTACTGCGACAGGCATAATAAAGTGCAACAAACACACAAAAGCGAGTAAGTTTTTCCGGTTGCATGACTGTCTGCCACGGCTCAGCTCACCTCACCCCCTGTGCGATTACGGCCCGTCCTTCCCTTCCGCCACACACTACATACAATGTGCTTGTGTGTACGCTGCACTTGTGCCTTGTGTTTGACTTGTGTCAACGCGTTTACTTTATTCAATATACGCACTTTGTTGCACACCGTCACGGCATTGAAATTGAAATGTGTTACTCATACGCACCGGTGCGTGGGAATTAAATTTCGCTCAAATGGCTGTCAAAGGCAAGGGAAACGTAAATAAAAACGAAAGTATAATATTAAGTCTAGAATGAAGCAGAGAAAATAAAGCGTAAAGCGAGAAATACCGTTTAGGGTCTGATTTTTCTCGAAGGACAAATATTGCAAGATGCATGCTACTGCTATGAAAGTGAATTCTATACAGCAGACGGAAAGCTTTGCAGGCGGAAACAAGAAAGATTTTAACCAAAGCTATTTAGAAGCTATAATATCCTTCACAGATGCATTTATTATAGCATAAAGGGTATAAGTGCATTATCTTGATTTTGATGCGCCTGTTTGTATGGCAGCTATATAATTGATCTGAAACAATTTTTTGGAGATTATAGAGTTCTATTGGGCAATAATCTTTGCCAAATTTCGATAGGGTGTTTTGTCGAATAAAAAAGCTTTCCATAGAAGAACTTGAGATTTATCGATCAGTTTATATGACAGCTATATGCTATAGTAATCCGATATGAAAAATATGTTGTGAGATTATAGAGCTGCCTGGGACAATAGGCTGTGCCAAATTTCATAAAGATATCTTGCTAAACAAACGAGTTTTCACTACAAGGACTTGGTCTTAAGATCAGTTTATATGACAGCTATATGCTATAGTAATCCGATATGAAAAATATGTTCGGGGATTATAGAGCTGCCTGAAACAATAATCGTGAATTTCGTGAAGATATTTTGTCAAAGAAAAAAGTTTTCTACACAAGCACTTGATTTGGATCAGTCACTTTGTAGGACAGCAATATGCTATAGTGGTTCGATATCGGCGGTTTCAACAAATAAACAGATTCCGAGCATTAACTAGAAGAAGGAGTTTCCTTATTGTGGCAGAAAACATTAGACCGAAATGGTCAACTTTCCATATCATATGAGCCAGGATGTCTGACCCTTTGGTGCCCAAACCTTTGCTTCCTACTCCTATATACTGATTAGGATATCCGTATTAGTTACATATGTATATATCGTAAAGAAGGTATATCTTTGAAGCACTGACTGTGGGAACTCTGCAAGCGTTGGCTTTAAGATGGACACAAAATGATCGCAAAACCTAGCATTCAGGACGAGTTGGAGCTTAGTTTTTTTACAGCGACTCATGCATATATTGGTAAAAAGATTGCATCTGGTCTTGACTCAAAGACGCCGCTGGCTTTTGACTAATAAGAGCAACCATAAATGCAGTCTTGAGCTTCAATTTCAATGACTACATGAGGTCTGGTTAGGAAGTCACTTTTTATCCTATCAGCGATTTCGAATATTCTAGATATGACGATCTGAAGACCTATTGCATATTGTGTCGTCCCAAAGATAGACCTTTTCGGGGGTTTATACTTAAAATTAGATTTGCGGAATCAATGGCTTCATAGATCTTTAATAGTGTTCCATGTGGCTTCAACTCAAACAGAGCTCGACTTAGTAGTTTTTAAAATAAAAGCACCTCGATGAATGCAGTTCCTCGATACCCAATGACCGTCGGAAGGCTCGTCAGGCATTCCTTGTTTATCACTGATTGTAAGAAGCTGACGAAAAGCGAATTTATGCGACTTCAGCGACTGATCTCTGGCAAATAAGGTTTGCAACAACACCTTGTGGGAAATGCCGCATATACCTACTCCTCTGCTTGAAATGGTGAGTTAAATATAGACTTCAAGACTAACTTAAGAACTTAAGTTTAAAGACAAGTAGATATGAGTTGGATTAATTTCAAGAACGAGTTCACTTTGCCAAGCTTTCCGCGATCTGCTTTCATTCTCTCTCACCTGCCCCTTTCAGTCACCTCCGAACCATAATGCTACTGTTGACCTAGTGTGCCTCAGTTAATTTTTTTTCGCTTCATTCATTACACTAGCTTTTTTGTCGAACAACTTGCCCTCCACACATCCTTTACACTATCTTCCTTCATTTTCACGGCGTTTATGCGCCCAACAAGTGGTTGAAAATGGCTTTCACGACGGCGGCAGGCAGACAATGCAAAGCCATTTCGCGTTGTTTATCTAAGCATTTTGTGTGAGTGGCGCGCTTGTTTGGTGGCAGCGGCAACATGACACCATGTGGCGTATGTAGACACACCCCCACCTCCTACATCCGCACCAACATGCGCTCCTACAGCCACATCAGCACACGTACAACTCGAAGAAAAGGCAGCCGTTCGTGCACGCTTCGCCTTTTTCATTGCTCGCTGCAGCGAAACGCGCAATGTGGCGCCCTTTGCCACACTTGACTTGGCTTGACTCGCAAGCAGCTTGATTCGCTTGTGGCGCTTGCCATGTACTTTCGTGTCTTAAAACCTTTGTGTCCCATTGCTGCTTGTTCGTTTGTGTGGATGCAAAGTTGTGTTTGTATGTGTGTGTTTTGACATTGTTTTTGTTATTCTTATGTTTACATGACACTGTGTGTGGTTGTTGTACATGTCCCTACCCTACTTTTTTGAGACAGATGCGGCACAACACATCACAAACGATTTGCGGTTCGCGCTGCCCCTTTCCCCGATTTAGCATTCAAAGTGTCGCTCACTGTCTTACTGCCCGCCCTGCGGCCTAACCATCTCAAGCAATGTGACACAGACATTTAACCTCGCATATGTATGTGGTATATATATTGGTGTATTGCTTGCTCGAGTTGAGGTTATAAAATATTATGTGATGCAATAAAAGTGTAATAAATTACAAGGCAGTGCCTCAGTAGAGGCGAGTAATCGCAGGGGGAGAGTGTGAGTGGAAGAAATAAGGGCTCGAAATGCTGCAGAGTATGTTTTAAAGTTAGGTGACCTGGATTCAAGTAGATTGAAGTTGAGGAGTTGGCCGTCTATTGATGGGTTTGGCATCAACGGTGTCAGAAAGCCTTTCCAAACTTACGGTTTTGAACCATTTAAAAAAGGTTGGGTGCAAAAAGAATATTATTGGGTACCACATGAAACATATAGCCCTGATTTTGCACCATCGGTCTACTATTTGTTTCGGTCAATGCAGAACTCCCTTAATCGAGTAAAGTTGGCTTCAAGTGAAGCCTGTGAAAATTAATTGAAACAGTTTTTCGCCGAGAAACCAGAAAAGTTTTACACTGATGGAATAATGTCTCTAACGGAAAAATGGCAAAAAAAATGGCAATATTTTGATATAAGCGGACCGCACAAGTTACGCATAAAACGATAACGTTAAAGAAGGAACTACAGCCTTGCTACAGAGTGTTGGCATTTCTTTTTTTTTGAACTTTCTTGGAACCCATATCCTTACATTAATTTAAGGCTTGCATCGATAACGGAATGGTACAAGAATTATTAAGAAAAATAGAAAGAGCTATTACACAACAAGTTTTATAAAATCTGTTGACAAAATTAACAAAATTTTAAAGTTCATATATTATTACTATATATTTCTGTAGGCGCTGCCTGTTCCTACCTTGACGCTGAGAAGTATGCAATCATTTAGCCGCTAGGAATTATGTTTGGTTTTATAGATAAGTGAGTGGCATAGAATAAAAGGCGGTATTACTAGCCTAACTGTGCAAATGCCTATTAGGAAATGTTGCCTACATTTAGGCGCTTATATTAAATTAAGAAATTTCGGCGTGTTTGTTTAGCTTGATCAGGTTGTTTAGGCAAATATATTATTGGCTAGATATATATATATGAAACTATTTGCATTTATATTTTATTTTTTAGAGTTTTAATTTTTTTTTGAAATATTTCGCTTAAATTTTAACATTTCAACTAAGTTGTGCTTTAGAAATTGGAAACAATATTGTATTCAATTTTATTCAATGCTTGCACATAAATATTTCAAATTTAATTAATAACTGTAAATACTTAAATAAAAAACTAAATACAAAAAATTTGTTGGTCAAGATTTCATTCAAAGAAATTTACTCAAATTTTATTCTGAATGCAAAAAAACATGAATTAATTAAATGAAGTATTTTTCTTTAAGTAAAAGTATTATAAAAAAAATACGAAAAATATATACATATGTACATATGATATGATATATATTTTTACGTAACAAATATTTGTATTCAAAGAAAATACATAAACAATCCTTTGGCAACAATTTCAGCATGAAAAAAGGTAAAAAAAACTTTCGCAATCAAAATTAATTAATATACATATATATTTTTTAAAATTAAATTTGTTAAATGTAATTTATTTATTACGTACTTTTATTGCCGGATTTTAATAGAAAAGGTATTTTACAGAGTATTTAAATTTTAAAACTTAATAAATTTTTATGCAATATATTTTTTTTACAATATAAAAGCAAAGGTACAAATAGTWAATGTTGAAGCCAGCCAAACGCATCTACCAATTAATGTTTTTAAGTTTCAGTTTTTTTATGCCTTTTTATTAAAATGTATATAAAAAATATGAATATAAATTTTTCCCAAAAACATGTTAATTCCCATTATT
Source organism: Bactrocera latifrons (assembly GCF_001853355.1). Classification (NCBI taxonomy): domain Eukaryota; kingdom Metazoa; phylum Arthropoda; class Insecta; order Diptera; family Tephritidae; genus Bactrocera; species Bactrocera latifrons. Next base: position 775,352 of record NW_017537423.1, read on the forward strand.
CAAACACAACAGTCATCAAGTGTTAAACTTTTTAAATAAACGCCGCTTTTAGCTTAATAAATAATATGCCACTGAATCACTCATACGCCGTGGCGCACACAAAACCTCTCGCACTCGACAGAAAGCGGCTTTAATGAAAGCATTTAGTTGTATAAAATAACAACAAAGGGAAGCAGAAAAATGTGCAAATGCATGCAAAGCGCAAAAATGAAATTGTAGGAGAAAAAAAAAATTTAAAAATTAGTAGCAAACAAATAATAGCAGAAAATGCATGCAAAGTGCAAAATTGTAATAGAAAAAATAGTAGGAGAAATAATACTACTAAAAAATAGTAGTAGAAAAGTAGAACAAAAAATATAAAATAAAAAAAAAAATAAACCACTAGCAGAAAAAAAGGGGCATACACTTGAAATTAACGACAAAGTGGGCAGAAGTGTGTCAAGTGCCATAAAAGGCAAATTTAAAATTGTCGCACAAATGAACATGCAAGCATATAATATACTAACAAAACAATAATAATAGCAATGAGTGTTGTTTCAACCGTAATATATATCATATAAGATATTAAGAGCTTACAAAAAGCCGTAACAGGCTGTGGGGGCCAAAACTGCTTTGGTTTGTGGCGGTAAAGCTATTTAAAAGATGATTTGTGATATTTATTAGTGTTATAGGGAAACTATTATTGCGTAACAATAGGGTTTCGCTAATAAAATATTTCAACTGTGATATATTCAATATAATATATGTTCGAAATAATATGTCTTTCAATCCTAAGTACGAAGACGGTTCCGACATATATGTAGCTTCTTGCTAACGAAAGTACATGTACAAACGTTCAACTCGATAACTCAAAAGCTGTGGGACTAGCTGACATATGTATATACATACATACGGATTAGGTTAAATGGACTCATATCGTCAAACTGTTCAATCCTTGTCTCCGACATTTCCTTCTAGGTGTTCTTGTGTGGACAACTTAATATAATAATATAAAATCGAAGCAGAAGTGGTTGAGTAGTTCGTAAAGATGAATCTTCATATGACTAGGGACAAACCTAATATACGAGAGTTTGTTAATAGCAAAACAAAACAAACAAAAAAAAAAAAAAAAAATGAACCGAGTCGAAGCTCTGCTCTCTTCATATGATCCACTACTGGACAGCTGTGCTTCCTGAGAACTGGGCCAGCTATAGACTGACATTAGTTCTGGCGCTCTCGCAAAAAGTGGATCGCAGGAGGTCTAGTGAGCTCTTTATTTTCTGAATGGCTTGCCTTTCCTAGTTTTAGAGGATCTAAGTGGTCATTGCCACATCGGTGTTCACTTGGTAAGAGGAAGAACTTATTATTTCACTTTTGAAGAGCAAGGATTCGAATATTCGTACATCCAGCCTCCTATCTTTTCTTATCTAAGCATCATCCTTCAGAAAAAGCCGACACTGATGGACGAAGTCAACGGCTGTCAAAAGAAAACTAGCATTTTGTTCCTGTTTATCTATCACGAAATGAAATTTTGACACGATCTTTTGAAAATGGACTTCATCTTTAGAAAGACCTGCGACTTAATTGATTGTTGCCATTTTTTCTGAATGTCATTCGAGAAGGAGTGTAATCTTTGTACAGCTCGCGGGAGCTTAGACACTCAAGTGGTGTTTATTTGATTGCAGGAACGTAGTTTGAAAAAGATGTCTCGATGTGAAAAATGTTAATAAACTCTCTTTGTTTCGAGGGTAAACAATTACTTTGAAAAATCCCGAGGTAACACATACTTCGATGGATTCAGTAATACTAGAGCAGTGAATAAGCATTTGCCGAACGATAGCTTCGGAAAATCACAGTTTCCCGCCAACTTTATACTAATTATTTTACTCAAGAGGAGAATACATTTGAAAACGCAATCTCACAGCGGTCCTAGCCCCACAGGAGGTATGTAGCTGTAGCATGTGTGGCTCATATAAGAGATAAACCAAAATTGCTGTGAAAATTTCCAAGCTACAGGTAAAATAAGAGAAAAAATATTAGCGACAAATACATGTGGAAATCCAACAGCTAAGCGATACAGCGATCAAGGTGTCAGGGTGGAGCGTGACAAGGTAGCAGCTGAGCTGCAGCGCAACTTGCAGCTGTAAATGCTTGGTTTCCAGGGCAATCAGCCAAGTACAGTCCAAATGCAATATTTCAGTTGCTTTTTTGTTGGCGGACAGCGGCGTCCTCATCAATGCCGCTGCCGCTGTCGACGTCGACGTCGCTGCAATTGTGCTTGCAGCTGCATTTGTTTTAGTTATTAGTGCGATTGACGCATTGTTGTTGCTCTACTTGTTGTTATTTATCTACAGAATTTACATGTCGGCCTCAACATCGCCTTAGCCCCTTGCCGCCCGCTGCACTGTACTGACCTTCGGTGGGCAAAATAGATCGTAGCGTGCCCAGCGAATCCGGGCCCAGTTGGCTTTAGTCGTCTTCTTGTCACATGATTGGTTGGTTCGTAGGCTTCAAGGCTGTTGTTGTTGTGCATGCATTTATTATTATTGTAGTTATTGGTGTGTTGTAAAGTTGCTGCAGCAGGTGAGCATTGCTGGTGGTTGGTGTGGGTGGTGGAGGTGGTGGAGGTTACTATGGCGGCAGCTGGGGTTCAATAGATTGTCAACAGCGTGTGAAATAGTTGCCGCCTGGCGGGTGGATGCAGAGGTTGGTGTGGCAACGCAACTTTAATGGGAAATGGGTAATTCAAAGAGGAGGGTAGAATAGTGGCAGGTAGAATGGTGAGTGGGCAGTTCAATATGACCATCACAAGCGTTGAGGTATGAGTGAGTGTAGTCAGCTTGCTTGAATTGTTGATGAAAGGACGCTTACTGTTTCAAATTCGAAAATTCGAAGTTCAGTTTTGGCGTGACAATGCCCTTTCTCTCTCTCTCGCTCTCTCTCTTTGCCATGACTCTCAGTAGCTTTGCGCTAGTAAGTGTCAACCAACGTTTGCACTCTCTGTTGCTCTTTCTCTCTAAATCACTCTCTCGCTTTGGGGTTATATGGGGAAAAACAGCCTAAACCGATTCTTCTTTAAAATAAATTACTTTTTTTTGTTTACTTTTGTGCGTTTATAGTGTATTTTGAGGCGCATCAGGTGGAAGTATTGGAAAGTGATAGCCTATAGGTAATTTCATAGGTGAAAATTAGTAAGTAGTAATGAGTGCTCAACGAGAAAAATATAAAAATAAATATTCTCATAAGTTTTTTTTTCTTAATTTTAAACTTTTAAAATGTTAAAAATTGATACAGTTTTTCGAATTTTACAATTTTTTTTTTAATTTTGTTAAGGTTTTATAAAAAAATTTAAAAAATTTATTCGCTTCTCCAAAAGATTTGAAGTTTTTATTGAATTTCTTCCCAAAATTTTAAATTTTGCCAAATCTTTTATTTTGAAATATTTTTGAACTGATTTTTTTTAAATTTTAAATATCTGCCAACCCTTATGAAAACTTTATGATTAAATATTTCTTCTTCTTAAGAGTATTAGACGAGTTAACAACAACATGATTAAATAATATTGAATAAGAAAACTGTGTCAGCAGAAAGTAAAATTCTCACCCTCATTAACGTGTGTGTGTGCGTCTATTTAGTGACAATATTTGACAGAATATCATTCATCTTCCCAATGACGTATCACATTTGTTTAAGGGAGTAAGTGATAAGGCAAATAAGCACACAAGCACACGACCGTAGGCAAGCCTAAGCGAAACTATAAGCTTTTGAGACACAAGCAACGCAAATATAAAATAACAGCAACCCATAGCGCCGCGCAGTATGCAACAGTTTGCAAATAATTTATATTTCAGTGTATACAGCGCAAGGAGGCGACTTAAGCATGGTGGATTTCCTTGCTTGGGTGTTGCTTGTCACACAAACATAATTTAATATTAGCTTGCTAGGCTTTAAGGCGCTTTAAATTTTATTTTTCATTTTATTACATATACATGTATATGTTCTGCTTGGCGGTTGTACTTTGCATGTAACTTACATGCTGGGGGTTGCCAAATTGCTAATGGCTTTTTATTGCCAACAAAACGCATAGCATAATTTATGGCTTCAGTCTTTTTTATACGCGCGCTTTGGTTTTTATTTCACGAACAACAGACTTGGGAAGCAACGAAGAACTTCCATGTTTTACTGCATTGTAGTAATGTTATTTCAGTTTTTGCAGTTTCCACTCGGCACTGAATTCATTTTCTAACTTCTCCTTTTGTTATAATTTTATATTCTTAACTTTGTACTTTTTGGTGCGCAAAGCATTTAACTTTGTGTATATGGGAACTATTTCAATGACATTAGTGTCAAAGCTGCTGTCGAGCGGACATTATAGAGAAAAGCGGCTGACTTTGCGAACAACACGTTGGACTGCTGATTTTTCTTTGTTTTTAAGTTTAAAATTGAAAATGAAAATGTTTTCTCTTCAATACTCTCTCTTCAAGCTCCCCAAATCAGTAAGTTTTTCCCATGTAAACTGGCTTTGATGATTTATTTTGCCATGCAATTTCTTCTTTTTTAAGCATTTGCTTTAAAATAAGTAAAAGAAGGGAACAATTAGAAGCTTTAAGTACGAATGTTAGCACAGATGAACTTGTGAAAAACCACAATTTCACTAAAGTAACTGCTTGGTAAAGTTTTGTAGGAAAATTAATTATTTCAAGCACATTAAAATAAGTAAAAAAAAAAAAGGAGTGAGCAATGAGAAGCAATTTCATGGCTTTAGATAAACATATAGCATAGCTGAACTTGTGAAACACCACTAAAATTTTTACAGTAGAAAAGTAAAAAACTGCAGAAAGATCGAAATAAGTAAAGAAAGGTGAACTGAGTAAACCAGGAATAGGCAATTAGAAAGAACATCATCACATATCATATATTAGCATAGTTGAACTCATGAAACACTAGTAAAATTTCCACCAAAATAATTATTAGGTACTCTCATTCTTGCGAAACTTTTTAGGAAAACATTCATCACTTAATTACAAGAAGACTTGACTTGTGTGGCAATTGAAAAATAAGTGTAAGCTTCATTTTCGGGAACATTAGTATATTAGATTTACATGATTATAACTGAACTGCAAGCTAGAAAAAGCAATTATGATAATTTCTGGGGTAAGATGCAAGTTTGTACATCTCAATGCATAAGCCAACTAATACCACAATTTTTAAAATAATTATAATAATAATAAGCTMAGAAGTTCAGACTCACCATTTTTGAAGAATTCAATTATACTGACGTTGCTGCAGCGCTGAAAAGAGAAGAAAACAGTTGTTACGTTATAATTTACATTGGCGTAAGCAACAAAGTATATTAGACGGAATTTATGGAGTTAAAAGGTAAATCTTATTTATTTAGCTCCACTACTGCTAACTTTTTTCGAATTAGTAGATGTTTTTATAAATTTTGTAAGCTTAAAAAATGTTTATGAAATGCGCCAACTCCTTAAGAGCCTTTAAAATATATAAAATTTATATATAAGATATATATATATATTATATACTAAAGTAATATATATATATATTATATATTGATTCATATTTACTCTAAAGTATAAAACAAAAATTTAAATAAGAAACTATAGATTTTTGCTTAAGTATTTTTGTGTGCCAAAAGTTCAGTTATAAGAAAACATTGTAAGCAAAGCCTCACTGTTTTACCACTTTAAAGTTCCTAACTTATTATTATTAAATTCAGAAATCAGTAATTATAAGATTAAATAAGGCAAAACGAAGTGGTATTCCACAAGTTTAGCTAAATATATTGTTTCTAAAAAATTTACTAATGTCACCATGCACTTTGATTAAAGCATCCCTAAGCGATTCCGTCACACATACTTACCAGAAACACTTATTTACCTACAAACAGCTAATAATGTTGGTGTTCAAACGTACATTTATTTGAAATTTATTTGTTAAAGTAAAGGAAAATATAGTTTAAGATGTTTCAAGAGATTCAACTTCCAGAGCTATAAGGACTCCTTAATACTCTTTAATTCAAGCTTTCATTGGCGATACAACCTCATATTTATGATGGTTGATCAGAAGTTGTATGCAATTGATTTATTGAAACCAAAAGTTTGTGGATTTGGACATATAGTAGTAATTAGTGTAATCAAGTGGCACTAAAGAGGAGCTTAGATATAAAAAATTTAGATGTTTCTACGTAATATATTTACGTACGAACTTCGCCGAACTTCAATTTATTAAATATTTTGTACGCAATACTTTTACGCGTTTCACAAGTTCATTTGTGCTCTTTAGCCACCGTTGAACTTGTGAAACACCACAAGAGCATGTCGTATTCCAACTTCATTTTGCTTTTGCAACATTTTTTCTAATAACATTTCTGTATATAAAATAATCAACAAGCATTTTAAACTTTTTCTGGCACATTTCTTCAAACTCGAGCATTATTGCCTGATACAAATACGGAACGTACTAATTAAGATCATATTTTTACGAACAATAATGGCGCTGCACTTTGCACGCCAATTTTATTGCAATGAGTTAATGAAATAAAATTACCAGCAACCGGCGGTATGCAACCAAAACAGAAAAGTGAAAACAACATAATAACGCAAAAACGCCTGCAAGTATGCTAGCCATGAAATTAAACCACCGGCTACTAATAATGTTGTTGTGCTTTTTTATGAATTTTTATGAACACAACAACACTAGTGTATGAGTGGAAAAATCACGTCTGCAAGTTGCTTAAAGTACGCGCCATGCATGGAAATGCGTTATAAGCTAAAGTTTCTATTTTAAAGCATACTTTGCGGTGCTAATTAGCGGCAGCGCTACTTTGGCGTGGTAATGAGACTGCAAATGTGTGTGTGCGCTATGCACGCTAGCTGCTAATGGTCAAAGTTAAGCATTGCTGGTGATATATAATCGTACAAACATTTTTTTTGCATACTTTTTGGCGTACCTGCGCAAAATGCGCTCTCAACAGCGCAATGTGAACGGCAAACCTGTGGAATGGCAAGCTACAGACAGTACAAGCGTATATGCTTGTGTATGGCAATGCCAAGGTAAAGTCTATTTTTAGGCGCATTATATTAAAACGCGTGATATTTATTTCAATATGAAAACGTTATAAATTTTTGGGTAATTTTAATGAATGAAACTAATTAAAATCACTTTTGAGTAAATGCAATATTTTTATTTGTGTTTACGCAGAAAAGTATGCATCAAACATTTCAATAAAGTTGTAGCGTATTAACTATATGTTGGTTAAGCTTAACGCATTCATTAATTGCGTATGTAGAAAAGTTATCCCGACGAATTTTAGTATAAAAAATAAAAAATCCTGAAATAAACTACCACACTTCCAAATAACCGACTAACTCTCCACTGCTCATCTCTACAGTTAGCCACCTGTTATAACCCCATCAGTCAACGCAACAAATTGTGTCATTATTATTAGCACGCGTTTCTACACCTTCACAAGCTTCGGTTCGTGCGTACAGTACGGTGCAAAATGCATTTGCTGATTAATCAGTTGTTGTGGGCCGTTTGTAAATTGATTACAACTCTGCATGCAAATTACGGTAATAATAGTGGCATTGGAAATGTGTGCGTAAATGAAGCTGAGATTGGCAGTTACACAAACAAGTTCGTAAGGCGCCTAAATGTAGGCTAAGTAAAATAAATGCACACATATTTCGTTGCAAAATGCAAAATCTATATTTTGAAGAAGAACTAAGGCCTCATAGTTTAACTTAGATTTGCAATTGCATACTACGAATTTATTAATTTTACCAAAATAATGAAACAAAAATAATTGAAAATAGTTTCTCATATATAATATAAATCTATAATATATATGTATGTATAAATATGCATAAATGTAAATATAATAAAAAAAAGTTAATGTCTTGTAAATTTTCTGAAGAGAGTAAGTGAGTTTTAGCTTTACTTACATATAATAAAAAATTATAGTCTCATTTTCATATGCTATACGTTCAATATGTAAAGTTATATAATATACTGTTTCACAAGTTCAACTAAATGCTTTTTGTATGAAAAGAAGTTTTCTAAATAGAAAAACCTATTTTAAGCTTTACTTGCTTCAAAGAAATACATTCCAAAATCAGAAATATTAGTTAAGATTATTTAAAACATGCAATTCTTTTACTAATTTTTTTTTGTAAAATTACATAGAAAATATTTGTTAAAAATGCAATGTTTACTTGTTTTTTAATGCATGTGCTGAAATTAAGTACTAAAAATGTACTAAAAATATCTAACAAAAAAAATAACAATTTTTTTTAAATTTTCTTAAAGTGCGTACTAAGAATGTAATTAACACAGTTGTTTAGAACACAGGCATTTTTTAGTAATATTTTTTTTTTTGGAAGTATACTAAAATTATGTGCTAAAAATGTGTACTAAAATTTTTTGGCAAAATTGTATATATGTATAAAAAGGCAATAATTACTAATAATTTTTTTCGAGAAGTGTTGACTAAAATTAAGTAATAAAAATATCTATCAAAAATTCTGCTTGCTTCTACAAAAATTTGTTTCTTAAAGTGTGTACTAAAAATCTAATAAACATAGTTGTTTAAACGCATGCCATATTTTTTCGTACTAATTTTCCGAAATATACCAAAAATATGTACTAAAAATATATGTGCAAATACTAGGCTTTGCGTTGTCATTGGGGTAGTTTTTTTACGTGTTTCGCCTTCTCACTTTAGTTCGCCTTCAAAGGGATGTTCCTATGCTACCCAGAGGATACTTGGTCAAGGACCGGAAGTCGTGAGCTGCTTGAGTCATATGTAAAATAATCGTTTCTGGCCACTCTCAAGTGAATGGCGATCAGAAAACTTTCCTCACTTGCGTAAACTTCTACACATGACTCCATCCTCCAAATACTAGGCTTTATGATAGCAAATATTAGGCAATTGTTTAACAAAAAATTTGGAGCAAAAATAATTTTGTTGCAAAAATTTTTACTTCATTTGTTTTTAAATGTACCAACATTTTTTATAATAATTTTATTTTATTTTTGTTTTTTAAATTATTTCGATTTTTGTGCTCAATGCATATTAATTATAGCGCGTAAAAATTATCTTAGGAGATTTTTAGTTTTTGTGAAGTTGTGAAAATTTAGTACTAAAATATTTCAAAAATGAAAAAAACTCACTGATTTTTTAGTTGAATGCATTCATATTTTATCATTCAAAACAAAATTAATATAAACTCCAGACCATTACTGGAAATTTATTCTCGAAATATGCTTAAAAATTTTCACCAAAATTTAGTACACAATTTTTATAAATGTAATAAAAAAAAAGTTTGCAAAAATTTTGTGGATTTTTTACTTCATTGCAAACTTATTACTCTGCTTAAAAATTAGTTTAGGTGAACTTCAGATAATCAGTTGAAATTTATGTTATTTGTGATTAAAAATGTGTACTAAAAAGAACTTCATTTCTTTTTCCCATCTATATGTTTTAGGTGTAACTCCTGCTACAATTTTGACGCTTACTCACACTGAATAGCTCCGAAGATTCGAAATTTTGATTTATTCTCTCTGATTTTGACAGAAACACACAAAACTGTTGATTGAAGCTCTAGAGAAAACTAGCAACTGGGCGAAAATCAACAAGCAGTTTCGGGAAAGTAATAATTAGCTAGCACCAACAATAATGGCAGCAACAGCAATTGCAACCACAGTAGCCACAGCAGACGTAGATTTAGAACAAATAAGAACAACAACTTGCCCCATGTTGCATGCTAAAGAATATGTGCAAAGAAGAAGAAGGAGACGGAAAAACACAATTCACATGCAATTTGTGTGATTGAGGCATGGAAAAGCCACAAGCCGAAACTGCAAAAACTGGCTATGAACCGCAAACGTACAACAACCACAACAAACAACAGCAGAAGAAAGTGTGCAGCACAACAATAGCAACAAACGAGCGGTGCCAGAGTGAGCGCCTGCCGCACAAACTACTCAAGTCAATTTCGCACAAGAGATTTTCAATTTCGACCCAAAACGTCGAAGGAAATGAAGCAAAGGAACGTGGCGAAGCTCACTACGCCATTGACTGCGTACCGCAATGTAGCGCACAAATTGACTGCAGCCAGTACGGATCACAACAACAACAACGCTAGCGACTATAGACAATGCGAAGGGGCAAACAACAGCAAAAAAGGACACGAAGCGTGCGCGCGTTACTATAGCAGTTTACACAAGGATAACGGTGGCCACACACACACACACACACACATACACTCGCCTCGACTTACACAGCGCAGATTGTTTGCCTAGCTGACTGCTTGTTTGGATTTGGCCAGCAAAAAGGATAACAATGGCCCACCAGGCAAGCGCCGGCGTCTTCGCCTACGTCCACGCCGTAGCCATCTTTGCAGTGCGCGCTAACAACAATAAGATAATGGCAATCCAATTTGTTAAATGGATTTCGCGTTGCGTGCAGCAGCCACAGGCAGCAGCTGCAACGGCAGCGCGAAGTGCGACAGTGCAGGGTACCCACGGCCATTGCATTTTCACTTTTTTTTTAGCTGTCGCGCATTGCCGCTTATTTGTCAGCTTACTACCAATCGCTTTGTTGCTATTGTATGTTTTCGTGCCGCATATTACGCGCCTTCGCCGCTGTCAGCCATTGGCGCGTCATGTTTACTAATTCTGCGAAAGCCATTGCATGCTGAGCGCAAGGAATTTGTGAGGTGTTCTAATCCCTTTGTTAGCCAGCAGTCATTCTTGCAGCTGTTTAGCTTCTAGTTGGCGCGGCGTGTGCAATTGATGGCGGCTTATTGTTTGTGCAGCAGCCAGCTCCTTCTGCCGCTGGCTCCAATTCATATGTGTTGCATTTATTTGCCACGCACTGCCTGTAATGAGCTCCTAATTAGCTAATGAAATGCCTGCTTATCTCTTCATCACTGCGCCACACACGCCTTCTTTCGGCCGCCACACCCCGACACCTATTCAGCTGCTGGCTCTAGCCTGCATCTGTTATGCTCTATGTTAAACAAAATTCTGTGCCATTTAAGTGTGGGATAATGCTTATGTGTGTAGTTGTGATGTTGAAGTACTTGATATATTCATGGTTGCTTTTATATTTTGTTAGTAAGCCATTATGACGTGCTCTGCTAACTATTTGCTGTATGCTTAGTGTCAGATTAAAGCGTCGTGCTGATAAATATTTATAAATTTCCATTCTCAGTTTAACGTTTTTTGTACAGCGTAATTTTTCCGAAAACAGTTTAGTACTAAAATGTAATCGTTGGTGTTAATTATTGGTCATAAAAATTTCTTTTAAATTTAATTTTCATAAAAAATCAACAAGAAAATTTTAGTACTAAAATGCATGCGAAAAAACTACTGAATTTCAGTACTAAAATTTGTATAGTACATTTGTTACTAAATCTGGGGCAGTGTTTACCCATTTAGTACTAAATAAGTTTCTCATACGTTTTTAGTACTAAAATTTGAAGCCGAGATTATATATTAAATTAGTACTAAAATATATAGTGAAACAAGTGTACTAAATTTAGTACTAAAATTTAAACCGTACATTCTTGGTCAAAAATATTTTCTAAAAAAATGTTGTACTAAAATTATAATAAAATTGAAATAAGTAAATAAAATTTGTAATGAATTTTAAGCGTTAATCTTTTAGTAAATAAATAAAAAAACTTTAACTAAATGTTAAACAGTAGCCAGTTAGTGCTAAAAAGTTTTCTCAAACTTAAAGTGGAAATTCTATACTAAATTAGTACTAAAATATAACGCGAAACGCGTGTAATAAATTTAGTACTAAAATGTAATGCGTAAAATCTTAGCCGTAAAAATTTTAGTACTAAAACTATAATAAATTTGTAATAAATAAATAAATATTATAATAAATTTTAAGCGTAAGCCTTTTAGTACACTAAAATAGTTTCTCATACTCATACATTTTCTCTTGCTATTTTAGTCCTACAACTTTAAGCAAATATTATATATTGCACAAAGTACTCAAATCTAAAGTAAAAGATTTGTGAAACAGTTTTAGTACAAAATTATTGTCTACGTCGTAAATTTGTGAACATACTAAATTTTCTGAGTTTTAAAATTTTGAACAAATTTTTTTTATAAAATTTTAACTTGCGTTTCTTACGCGATTTTAATACTAAAATTTTAAGTAAAAATTATATACTAACTAGTACTAAAATATAAAGTAAAATATGTGCACAAAATTCAGTACCAAAATTTAATCCGTAAATTTTTGGTCATTAATATTTTCTAAAAATATTTTAGAGCTAAAATTAGAATAAATTTGTAATTAATTTTAAACGTTAGTTTAGTATTAAAATACTTTCTCTTACGACCTTACTAGTAGAACAATTTTTTTTTCGTACTAAAAAGTCAAATACAAACTTTGTACTAAATTTTTTTCCAAAATTTTAACTTCCGTTTGTCACGTGATTTTAGTACTAAGTACGATAAATTTGGCAATTAAAAGAATTCGGGAAATCAATATCTGACATGCTTTGCCCAAAAGTATGCAAAATTTATTAAAATAAATTTTTGGTTGTATAAATAAGAAAATAATAATAATAATAAAATAATAAGAAAATAATGGATTTTTTTTTCAACTCTTAAGCGCCTAAAAGTACATTTCAGCGGTTCACAGCGCTCAAAATTATGCTCAGATATAATATATATGAATATATTTGTTTTGCAGTAGAAGATTTAAACTTGCGCAGGCGGAACAAATTATGTAAAATTAATTTTATGCAGGAAAAAACATTATACATATATGTACAAACACTTGAAATCCGTAAGCGCCTAAAGGTATAGCATATTTTAAAATATTTACATTGAACTATCCATTACAAAAGAACCGCTAGGAGCACCTAAAAATTTTCAAATTTTATATAAATATTTTTGTTTTAAAGAAAAAGTTTGTAACACTTGAGCGCCTAAAGGTGTGGAGTATTTTAAATTTTTAATATTTTTTAATATTTTCTTAATGGTTAATGTTTGATTTATAATTTTTCCTTATTGTTTTTTATTTTGCTTTTTACATTTTTTTTTTAATTGTTTCTTTTGCTATTTATCAGATTACATTTCCCCATGGCTTCTATAATTTTACAGCTGAATCTAGTGAAATTAAAAATAAATGCTCTTACATACTACTGCTTTCAAAAATTTCCATTTTTGCAAGCGTTTTTCGTCTAATCCTTTTACTCGTGTAATCGCACCGCCATTCACTTTGATCTCGCCCAACTTACATTATATTGTACAAATAGAAAAGAAATAGATTTCCCACAAAACATTGCAATGCATTGTGCTATTATTAAATTTCCTTTGTACGCTCGCAACATTCATTTTAAGTGCCCAGCAAATAAGTCAAATACAAGAAATTTTCAAAACCAAATGAGAAAAAACTTAAAATAAAAAAGAAAATATATGTATTTCAAAAAAACTGAAACTAAAAAATAAAAATAATAAAAAATAAATATAAAAAAAATAAAAAAATAAAAAAAAAAATCTTAAATTAGATACTAAATAATAGCACTGCGCCCAGCATGTGCATTAAAGATTTTCGCGCGCGTAGAGAACATTTCAATCAATTTCATTTCATGTCCACTTGAGTTATTGCCGNAATTTTTCAAATTTTATATATTTTTGTTTTAAGGTAAACCTTGATTTTTCAAAGTGAGCGCATAAAAGTATGCAAACATTTAAAAAACTATTTTTGCTTTATTGCATAAAAGTTCGATGTGAATACATTTTACAAATAGAGCATATGCACCATTTCGAAATATTTGCCTTTTTTTAAACCAGCCATTAAACGCTACAAAATTTAAAATTTTTTTTGAAATTAGCCATCCGCACTTTGTTGTCTTTTTCCAGAAGCTTTTTTTCTTTTTTTGTGAAAGTAGCCTGAAACATTTTCAAAATTAATTTGTTGTTTGTTTCTTTTGTTTTTTACACTAAAAGTTTGATGTACGGACATTCCAGTCCCTTCAGCGTCTGAAAGTATGCGAAATTTTAAAGTATTTACTATTTTTCGAGATAGTCATTGCACTGAGTCTCTGAGAGCATTATAGCAAGCTAAACGATATATCGACAACCACTTTGCAGAATCCGCAACTGCTTTGCAATATATATGTATGCATGTATTCATGGATATGTGTGGGCTGGCTTTGCGTTTGTGCTGGTTTAATCTGCTCGCTATGCGACCCAGCCGAGTAAGTCTTGGTATTCCGATTTTCTTGTTTTTACATGAAGAAAACAGCATAAATCAGTTAAAGGAAATGCTACAAACACACACAAACATATATGCAGCAGTTCATTGGCATTACATACACACACACAGCGCTTTGCTATTGAAATGCATTGATAAATATTATTGTTATAATTTTTTTCTTTTGTTTTTTAGTCTCCGCATTGCTTTTGTTGTTGCGCAGTCAGCTTTCGTTATACGCTGCGCAGCTACTTCGCTCTCCGTTTAAAACGGAATTTTTTCGGAAATATAAATTTTTGCTATGCGACTGCTTCTGTCGCTACTTCATCAGCAGCTGCCGTTGTTTTCATCCCATTTGGGATTGCCGTGTATATGGTTTATATGTGTATGTGTCTGTTGCCATGGTTGCATGTTATTAAATTCCAGCGCATTGCTGTACAATGGCAAGCATTCATTGGCGCGCACCGCTCTCAGCGCGGCTATTGTTTGCATATGCTGCGCACGCTGTGTGGTTGTAGTCGCTGCTTTTAATATTGATATTACAATTGTTGATGTTTCTGTTGTTGTTTTTGTTGTTATTGTTATTGTTCTTGGTGCTTCTTTTTGCTCTGCTGACACAGTACGGACTGCTGGCGCTGGTCACCCTGGCAGCGCTGATAACAGAACTCGCTTATACGTATACATACTGGTATTGGTATTGATGAGTGCGTGTGTGTGTGTGCGGCAGCAACGCGCTGACCCTCATTTAATTGTTGGCATTCATTTGTTGGCGCTGCTGCATGATTTTTTACCTCACTGCACGGGCGGCGGCGTGTATTTCATCCACATATTTTCACAAAAATGTACACTTTTTATGCAAAGGCGCACTCACACACACATACGCCAACACGCATGCATACATGCGCACTGCAGATAATAGTGGTTCAATGATTTTTTTTATTTTTTACTTTTATTTTTGGTATATTTCCTCAACATGTTTCGAACTTTTTGCTTAATTAGCAGCCATTTGATACACACGGATGCCATTGTAATAATTCCAGTTGTAGATCTATAAGCATTTATACACACACACACATGCACACATACATATATACATAATCCACGTAAGCGTTGAGAATTTAATGCAGCTGCATGGCATCTGATTTCATAATTGTGCGAGTGTGTGCATTAATTGGGCGCTTGTGTTGGTCGAAACATGCTCTTACATGGTCGTTAGCTGTTGAGCGCTTGTAGTTTTAATGAGCTACTCATTAATTGCCAGACACAAGTACACACAGAGACACATACATTTGCAGACGTCTATATTTAACATTGTATACATTATGTGAAAGCAGGCAAGCGGACTTGCATATTAACTACTTATGGCAATAAGTGTACAGAAAAAAAAAATGAAAAAATGAAAAATATAAAAAAATGGCAAAAAATGATAAAAGCAGCAAAAATAGTTGCAAACTTCAAAACTCAAAATATTTTTCAGAAAAAAGTGACCTTTCACTGCACTGAAGCCATAATATCCCTCACAAGCGCATTTCCGATAACATAATAGAGCATAAAAATAACTTTAACTTAGTTTTAATCAACCAATCTGTATGGCAGCTATATGCTATAGTCAACCGATCAAAATAATATAATCGGAGATTGTGGCACTAGCTTCAACAACTTCCTATGCCGAATTTCGTGAAGCTATCTTATCAAACAAAAAAGTTTTTCATACAAGAACTGGAATTTGACCGGGCAGTTTGTATGACAGCTATATGCTATATCGATCCGATCTAAAATATTTCTTGGGAGATTGTAACAATGATTTGAATAATATTCTATGCCAAGTTTAGTGATGACAACTCGTCAAACAAAAAAGTTTTCACATAAGCATTTGACTTTGAGCGGCCAGTTTGTATGACTGCTATATGCTATAGTGAACCGATATCGACAGTTCCAACAAATGAACAGCTTATTTTGAATAAAACAGCAGGTGCAAAATTTAAAAACTTTCGCGCGCCTAAAAGATCATAGTAAGCAAATAAATACAATATAATTTTAATAATATATTAAAAATGTCATAATAAGCAATTAAACATACATATGTTATGCAGCAAAACTGGTAAACAAATAATAATGACGCCTGAATGTATGCAGCAAATAATTTAAATTAATAAAGTGCCAAAAAGTATACCTTTAGATTTTGTATTTTTAGCTCATTAATTATGTTTTGCATAAAAACGCATACAAAAATTTTAAATTACCAACAAAAACAGAAACAAATCTTATTTAAATATCTAAGCACCTAAGAGTATACATTTTAATTATATGCTAATTTCAAAGCAACGTGAGCATATAATTAAAAGAATTAATTTAATTAGCTTATATATATAAATAATTGTGCAATTTCATTATTATAATTTATTACAGAATGGAAAGCCTACACAAATAAACATATATTCAAATTTCACGTATTTTTTCTATGAAATGCATAATATTACTATGGTATTCTTTTATGTCACTTTGTGTATAAAAAGTGTTGAATAACATTCTATTCATTAATAATATAAATTGTTTAAAAATTTAGGTGTTTTGAAACATAATTTAATAAAAACGTCTAAAAGTATGCTTGATATTTTTGTAGCTTTTTAGGTAAAGTTTCCAAAAACTTAATTTCAAAAATTAAGATAAAATATAATATAACCTATAAAACAAATGCAGCGGCGCCATATTTACTCAAAGCGCCTAATTGTATGCATTGATGTTGAATATTTGCGGGTTCCGAACCACGAGCATGAAAAATGGGCTTATTTTACGGTTATCTTGCAGTGTGTGCGAAAGATAAGACTTTCTTTATTAAATTATTCAACAGTTTTAAGTTTGCGCCCAAAAGTATGCTGGTAAAATTATGATTTCTGCAAATTTATTCATATATTCGTACCAAAAGGGCATATTTTAGGTAATCCTTCAATATACCCGACAATTAATAGTAATTTTAGGAAAAGAAGCCGCCTTTTTAATTTAGCGCCTAAAAGTAGACATGTGACCACCACTTCTTTAAATTCAAGATATAAAAAATGATAATATTATTTAACATTACTTTTAACTTAAATCTGATGAAGTGTTACTGCTTTTTCAAAAATTTAGAGCTTAAGCGACTCAAATGGCTTAAAATTATCAGTAAACGACTTGTCAGTTATTTGGTTTCGTTTTTTGAAAATATGTCTTTATCTTCGATAATTTCAATAATATATATTGAGTAAAGTTTGTAAAATTCTCTTTCGTTTGTAAAAATGAGGCAGTTTTACCAAAAATGTTAATTATAATAACGGCGCCTAAAAGTATATTGAGATAAAGTCTGTACCAATATGTTTAAGCTATAAATCGCTATCTAATGGCCACATAATTAGGCATCAATACATCATAAATCAATTAAATTGCACTTTTAAGTGAGTGCCTAAAAGTATGCCAAAATTTTTTTCAAATTTTATTGTTAAAATTCATGTATAATGGGTAGGAATAGGTTTGAACTTAAATCGGATGGTTGTTTTTACTGTTTTTCAAAACTTTAGACACCTAAATACATGCTAAATTAATTGAGGACATATCGGAATTAAGTAATTAACTTATTATTTATATACAAGCACACGTCTAGCAAATTGTATTGAATGAAGCTGTCTTTAGCAGTCTTCGGCTGTCAAAATGAGGGTTTCATCTTAAAACTTAGTTATAATAACCGCGCCTATAAGTAGATTAAGATATATTCTGTATGCAGTTGTCACCTTGATTGATAAAGCTTATTCGACTATTTTTAAGCTATGGTAAATCTTTATCTAATGGGTATCTAATCAATTCCTCACACAAATCATCAACATAGCATCAGGAGCAATATATGCACTACTTTCATTCACGTAACGATTAGCTAATGAACTTGCTGCCACTTATCGGCAACTGCCACGCACATGCACAGGTGTTAAGGATTTGCGAATTTCACCCCTTTAAAATCCAATTATGCTGGCAATTGTTGAAGCTTGGCGGCGCCAAGCAACAACTACCAAGACGCTACACTCGCCAGACTTGCCACATATGTTGCCTCGCAGTCACCTTATTTATGCAGCACAACAACAATGCGCGCTACAACAATGCAATCAACGTTATAATAATGCTTAAATCATACACTCGCAAAACACATACGCACACATACCCAATTTGGCATGTAGGTGTTGCTGTTAGCGACTGCGGGCGGCAGTGACTGTCAGCGTTGTCAACTGCTTTGTAGTCGTGCCTACGCGCTGCAGGCCTTTTAATGTCTTGCTTATGGCCCTTCAGTTGGCGATAATATCAACGCAGATATGCGTAGTGTGCTATCAGGCATTGCATTGCCCAACTGGTGTTCACTTCTTGCGCTGCGGCATACTTTAGAAGCATACTTGAATCTGATCAAGCGCTCAGGCACTTCATTGTGTCTATCTATCAACGCCGCTGCCTGTCGTATGCTGGCCCCTATAGGTATGCTTGCTTGGTCCGATTGTTATGCTCGACATTTATGCTTTTACGCGTGTTCACCTTTTATTAGCAGCTTATATGTATGTTGCGCATGTGACAGCGTTCATTGTGTGCCTGGAGTGTGCTATTCTTTTCTTATCACTTTACTCTTTTATTGATGCTTAGTTTCTGTTATCCTTCCATTTCGCCTTTCGCTTACCATTTCCCAAATTGTTGATAATAATTTCAATAATAATAGCTTTACCTAACAACTGGTCTACTTAGCTACGTGAAATAAATATAACCGTTTTTTTATTAATAATTGCATACTTATGGGCGCTACAGCACTGAAGCTTAAAATTCGCAATCCTTTTTTATCTTATTAAAGACGATTTTAACTTCTTTTAATTTTGTATGCATTTAAATTGCTTAGCGACCATTTAATATATGACACGCCTAAAGGTGTACTATGTTTTCTCACACCTAGCAAATAATCTTAAATATGAATGGAAATTCTACAAACTCGAATTATGTAGTGAGTTCTTTGAAGCGAAATTAGGTGAGTGGATTTTCAATTCCATTTTATGAAACGACTCTCTTTCCATGAAGAAACCCGGAAGCTTCCAACTCTTCAATTTAACTTAAGCTAGAAAAAAGTTGAGGGAGTTCAACGGGCTTCTGGGCCGTTATACGAATATGAAGCGGAGAGGTCTCACCAAAAGGAACTGGTATTTTAAGAAGCTATTTTCAGATAGAATGAGTGGATGAGACATGAACTCATAGACCAAAATTTAGATATTAGGAACCTGTGTCTGTCAAATATTAGATAACAGATATAGAAGTTCTGTAGATAAAAATCAGATATAGTATGTAAGTGTAGAGGTAAGTGTAGAGGTCAGTGAAGATTTCAGAGCGTCACTTATCACAGACCAAAGATCAAAATTTAAATACGAGAAAACTGACACCAAAAACCAAATTTATAAAGTAAAAGTCATACATATTATGTATCAGACAATAAACAGTTCAAATACCAGAGGGAAAATCCAATAAACCATAAAAAAAAAAATTAAAGAACAGAGAACCAAAGACTGATCGAAAAAGATATAAAATGAGAAAGATTAGTAGATATGTATATAAATGAGATTTATCAAAACTCAGAGCTTAGAGAATGGTGTCGGGAAACATGTCATAGGTAACAAACTGACAAAGAACGACTGGAAGAAGAAAATATAAAAAAAAGAGGGATGCCAAGATAAAAATCAGAGACCACAGGTGAGTTATTAAAGGCACGAGTGCAGAGAATAGAAGTCAGGTACTGAGTTATAGATAAGACCCGATGATTTGTAAAATATAATAAAAATCAGAAATCATTGCATCGAATGTGAGTTCTCAAAGCCTAGAGCCCAAAGGATTGAAGTCAAGTACTGAGCCATGGATAACAGAGGCCTAATGACCTTTAAAATAACAGAAACCAAAAATCAATGACCAGCGATCAAAGTTCATAAACCAAGCTTTAGATATGAAAATTCTGAGACTAAAAACCTGAATGCTAATGCCAGATGTAAGAGATCAGGAATAAAAGGAAAAGGAAATACCCATAAACTAAAGTGACAAATTTAGAGACCATAAATCAGAGACAGAGACCAGTTGTTAAAAATCAAACAGTTGGGAACATGGACCAGAAAACCAGTAATTTGAGACTAGAATACAAACTGGAAATATTAGTAAAAAGGTAGCAATTAGAATTTAGTTAAAAATCAAGGCGAAAACCATAAAGCACAGGCCGCAGAGATCAGCTGACAACCTTAACCTCGAAAGATTGCAAATATTTTGCTTGTTCTATATCGGTTAGCGAAGATAAGTCTTCAGCGTGCCTCATTTTATATGCGCGTATTAAATTGTTTACTTATTGGCCCGTTTTCATGGCCCCAATGCATGCATTTTAATTAAAATCAATTTTAATTGATTTCGGAGCAAAAGTTAAACAAGTCGGTGGTGTGTGCAAACGCACGAAAATGAGCGGCCTTATGAGCGAAGAGAAAAAAAACACAACCAGTATGGCAACACAGCATAAGTAAACATAATGACAGCACGCAAAGCGCGAGTAGAAAAAGGGCAAGAGGGGCGAAAAAAATATAAACAAGTGAATACACGCGCGAAGCCCAGTCAGCACACGGCGCTGAGTGTAACTGTGGCACAAAGGACTGATGAGCACGCGGCGCGTGAGTTGCAGGCAAGGCGAAGAGCCATGCAGCAGGCGTCGTGGCTGGTGAAACGCGAAAATTGCGCTTTGTTCGCTGTTTGTTGGTGCTGGTTGTTGCTTTCACTTAAATCTCGCATTGTTGTTTTTGTTTTTTTGTTTTGTTATTTGGTCCTTGGCCCTTATGTTAGGGCCGCCACAAATTGATAAATAAATCAGATGGTAAGCGAGTTTGTGCTCTCACTAGCTAGTGGACTAAAGCGTTGCATAAATTTTTTTATAAACTTAGTTGTTCTTGTTTTTTTTCTCTTTCTTCCTTGCTGCCAGTGATCTTTCGATCTGTTTGTCAGACACCTAGATAGTTGATTGCGCATTTTTTTGAAAATTTAAATATAAAATAGTAAAAATGTTATATTTTTGAAATTAAAATTTTTTTTAAAAGTCAATTTTGCTCAAATTGTTTTAAACTAAAATGAAAAAGAAAAACTAATATTGAAAACTTTTTGAAAATATATCCAATATTTTGATATTCGAATTAACTTTTTTAAATAAAATGAAAAAACATTGCATTTATCGTTTTAATTTTTTTAAATTTTTTTAAATTTTTTTTTTTTGTAATTTGGAAATTTCAGCTAATATTTTTTTGCGGATTTTCAAAACCTATGAAATAGTAAAGAGAACAAATATAGTATTTTTGGATTTAAATTTTTGAAATATGTAAATTGTAGGCAATGTCTTTTTATTTGTGTTGACAATTTGAATTAAAATATTTAATAATTTTATTATCGAAAATTTTTTCTTTGGATATTCGTATTAAAATTTTGGAAAATTACTAAATTGGTTTTCGTAAATTTCTGCAATTTTTTTTAAATACAATTTTTTTTAATTTTCAGATTCATTAATTAAAAATGGACAAACATTTAGATTAAAAATTTTAGGTTAAAAATTTAATATAAAAAACTCATTTCTTTAATTAAATTTTTGCTTTGAATTAAAATAAAAACTTTTTCATTCATAAAGTTATTTCGATATTTTTTCTCCTAAGACATTTCAATTTTCTTTAGCTGCACTTGTTTCCTCGTACTTTCGTACCACTTACATAGCAAAGCAAGCAATTGAAAGTTCTTAAGAGTACTTTTCTACGAAATCAGACACACTTCTCCCTCGAACTTCTTTCCACGAACTATTTGCAACAGGTACAGTCTCATAAGCCGCTGCCTAAGCGAGCCATGTATATCATGCAATTTTACTAATGAGTTATTAGTAATAGAAATTATCAAGAAAAACATATAAACTTGGAGCAGATCGACTTGGCTAATACAAGCAGCTTTTACTTGACCTTCAGTCTTCTCGCTTGTAATCCGTTGAGCTGAGTTAACTTGTTTTTAAGTTAAGTTAAGAGGTGTGTGAAACAATATTACGGATAATGCTTGCGCTTAAGCTGAGCACAATGAGCGTGTTTGGCTTTCATACAGAGTTAAATAGTGATTATGAAAAGTTTGTAGCATACAATTAGGCGCATTGAGCGCTTAAGTGTGTAAATGTTTGGTTTTGAATGTTTGGGTTACAAGCGAAGTACAAGTTTTTTGTTTTAATATTTATAGGTCATGGTTGATTGAAAGTTCTATATTAAAAAACTTTCAGTACTGTTTGACATACATACAAGTATGCTGAAAGTTATTTAATATAAAAAATTATAAAGATGACCAAAATAATTTAAAAAAAAATGGAAAATTAAAAAGTCTTAAATGAAAAATAGTTATAATGTTTGAACACTAAAGCGATAAAAGATTTATTTTCTTGCAAAACCCGCTGTACAGATGAAACGTATCAGGTAAATGGAGGTTACTTTTTTATATTTTATCCTAATTGAATATTTTACTTTCAGCGAGGTCAACAACTATTTTTGCGGCCTATGATCATTTTGCTTAGATTTAGCGAAGTCAAAACCCCTTCTAGAGGTCAGTGACCTTTGCTGAGGTCTTTGGTCCTTCTGTTTACATTAAGCGAAGTCAACAACACATCCTACTTTTGGTGAGATCATTGGACCCTTTTTTACATTTAACGAAGTCAATAATCGTTCCTAAAGCCAGTGACCTTTAATGAGTTTATTGGTCCTTTTGCTTGCTTTTTCTGAGTCATTGACCCTTTTGTTTACCTTTAGCGAGGTAAGCAATCCGTCGTGTGTTTACCGACATTTATTTTAACTTTAGCGAGGCCAACCATAAATTGTACCTTCATTGATTTCGCTAAGAGTGATTCATGATTGCGATAAAGTTTTTGAAATTTTCATATGTTTTTGTTTTTAATGTTTAATGGTATGAAACAGAGCTCGAAAACTAATCAGATGAGAACATGGTAAGAATACCTAAAATATTGCCTTTTGGACGAAAATAGCACTCAGAATCACATATACTACAATGAGCAAAAATTAGTAATACTTTGCTCATAATTAAAATTTTTTAATTTTCTCTCCAATGTCGTACATCTCAAAGTAAACCTCAATACATTTGTGCCAACACTTTTTCCAATCCTTAAAGCAGTTGCTAATTCAATTTCTGGAATAGCCTTTAATTCACTTTAAATGTCCCTAATTGACTAAAAATGGTTTCTCCGGAATAGCCAGAAGACACACGGCGCTAAATCAGACGAATACCGGGTGTCGGCACGAAAATAGTTGAAAATATTCACGAAGTATCAATGCAGTATGCGAAGGTGCATTCGTGGTACAAAAACCAAGAGTTGTCGACCCATAATTTCGGGCCGTTTTTACAAAAAGCTTCGCGCAAGCAACGTATAACACTCAGTTTGGCCGCTCGAAAGAAAGTCTCAGTATACCACACTTCGATAATTGAGGAAAGCTGTCAAAATAACTTTGATTTTTCAACTGTGAAGTTTTTTTTTTCAGCTTCGGCTCCCCTCTGCCACGGTATTCGGCCGATTGATGGAATGTTTTCGGATCGTAAGCATAGATCCAAGACTCAGTGTCACTAATAATACTCTTCATGACATCCTGATAGTCGCAAAGCATTGTTTCACAGACGTTAACACGACGCTGTTTTTCGAAAAAATTATGTGATTTTTCAACCAATCCTGCTTTCATTTTTCTTAGACCAATATTATATTTTCAAAATGGTTTTCGCTGATCTTTCCGATAAACAACGGTGCGAGTAAGATATCTGACTGTTAATAGTTGATTCTCAAGCACCTATTCCTTCATTTCATTGACGGGTTGATTATCAGACAACAATCGTCATCGAATGCCTTTTTCGATATATATATTTTTCAATATCTTTTTAGAATTATTTCTTCAAAACAAAAAAAAAAAAACACGCTGTAATGTGAATCCACCAATTTTAAGTAACTTCTGTTTAACATCATCATTTGCTAATTCCA
This sequence comes from Bactrocera latifrons, assembly GCF_001853355.1. Classification (NCBI taxonomy): domain Eukaryota; kingdom Metazoa; phylum Arthropoda; class Insecta; order Diptera; family Tephritidae; genus Bactrocera; species Bactrocera latifrons. Next base: position 799,639 of record NW_017537423.1, read on the forward strand.
CTTACACTACATATGCTGCTAAAGAGAAAGTTACCTGCAGATAAAATCGGTTTATCATATATACATAGTCATACACTCGAAGGCAAAAAGAATAGCATACAAACGGGCGCATATTTGATACACCTACATTTGCATACATTTCTAAATGCCTGAAAGGCAGCTAAGCGCAAAGAAAATAATACACAATATCAAAACAAAAAAAACAAAAACAGCAATAACAAATAAACGAACTCACTCACATACACAACCACAAACATGCGCACAGCTTATCAAACCACCCTCAGTGCACATGTAAAGCAACCAAACCCAAATGTTCACATACATACACATACACACAGCGACAAGGATAGGCAAAACGTCACAGCGTGTTGCGCTTATTACATTTCGCAAAGCATACTTATAGGCCTCAAAGCAGTCACACGTATTTACACACTTGTGTGCGTAGTACAAACGCACATACAAACACACTAACGCAGCGCATTGGTGCCAAGCAGTCTGTTGGTTTAACGATAACGGTAGCGACTGTAGCGCCGTAGTATAAGTGAGCGTGAGAGGCAGAGAGAAGCGTGTGTATGTGGCGGGTCGTGGAGTGTGAGAGATGAAGTTGGCAATTTCGAAAGCAACAACAAAAACGAGCACACCTCAGCCTCACAGCGCTATATTCAAGGTTAAAGCGCTGAATCGCTAAATCGCAGTGCGAAGAGTGAGAGCATGTGGGCAGCCTATGTAGCGAGCGGAGAGGGAGTTAGCAAGTGCTCACAAAAATTCTAAAATAAATTTGTTGTTGCTCCCAGCTTACTAAAATTCTCTCATTCTCCTATTTTACAAAACAGCCTGAGAGAAGCTCTCTACTACCACTTCATAGAACTCTCTCTTTTCTCATTCAGCTTTCATCAGCATATCCTTACATTCTCTCCGTTATGTTCTCTCACCTTACCCAACTCTTTCACTTACAATAATCATTGTAGCTCTCATTTGGTTACTGTTTAGTCTCTAAATATTTATATGGTTGCTTATAGCTGTCGGCATTGCCTTGTCCTTTATGCTGACACGGACGTCCAACAGGTAGAACCTTGAGCTAAAAAGCATGCAACAGTTTTTATGTGCTCAATGGCTCAGAGCTGTTTTTGCTCCTTTTTGCTATTTTTATTCATAGCTGATAAGGTCGTCGCAGGCAAACACAAATCCATATACTATATATTCATAATTAAATCTGAACACACAACAGTAATACAGCTAACTAAATGGATATGTACTTTTTACAGCGAGGCTAAATATGGGAGCAGAATGAAATGCAAGGACTTCAGATTTATGTTGCTAAAATATTAAAAAATTCCTGCAAGCAACATATTTTCTTTTGGTTATAATTTTATTGCTGAAAAAATTTGGCTTAAACTAAAATTGAAAGTAAAACTTCATTTTCAATTGCAATCTTAATTACAATTGTGATCACTATTATGATTAGATCAGAATACTGGAAAGCTGTACAATAAGTTATGGAATAAAAAAGACATTATAAGTGCAATTAATATGTTATTACAATACTCATAAGAGCTAAAGCAACGATTACTTTCGTTATTACTATTTCAGTGGTAATTAGAATTAAAATTACTCTCGCCATTATAGATTTACTGGTAATTACATCTACAATTACTTTCGTATTTTATTTTTTTCGTATTGTAATTACTATTACAATTACTATCACCATTACAATTTTAGTTGTAATTGTAAATACAATTAACAATTTATTTTATTACTATTTCAGTTGTAATTACAACCACAATTATTTTCACCATTACAGATGCAAGTGTTATTACATCACATCTGCAATTATTAATAAATACACGAATATTAAAACTAGAGTCAAAACCTCAATTAAAATCATAATTACACTTACAACTACAATTACAAATGCAATTAATATAACAGTTATAATTAAACTGACAATAACTTTTACTAATATGATTATAACCACTCTAATAATTACGTTCGCCATTACAATTTCAGTTATAATTATAATTACAATTACTTTCACCATTACAATTTAAGTTGCAATTACAATCACGATTACATTTACAATTACAATTATTATTAAATTTCCTATATTATAATTACAATAATTACTGCCATTTCAAGTTATATTAAATGAAATTTACAATTACTTCACAAATACCATTAAAATCATAACTAAAAAAATTAAAATTGCTACAATTTCAGTTATAATTAAAATTACAACCTCAATTACTTTCGACATTACAATTTCCCTTGTAATTACAGTTACGATTAATTATAATTACAACCATGATTACAGTCACAACTACAATTACCATCATTATTTCAGTTAAAATTATAGTAGCGATTAAAATTACAGCAACAATTATGAATACTTTTGTCATTACTATTTCAATTATAATTACAATTGCGATTACATTTGCCATTACTCTCAAATTTATGAATTGTTAGCCAGCAATCATAAATTCAGTAATAAGTACAATCATATTTTCAATTATTATGACATTTTCAATTACATCAATCATTACATTTACTAATTCTAGTTTAATTTTGAATTACGTGGCATGGATGAGGGCAAGTAATTGCGCAGCTCCATAGGACAGGTCATTAAAAGTCATTAAATCTAACTTGTGAGATCATCACTCATGCCTCATCTGAGTAAAAATTTATAGTTAGTGCTCAATAGAGAAGTGAACTCAGTTTAAATTTAAGTGTGTAGCTCAAGATCTCTATAAGATCTCGTTCAACTTTTACGGGTTTATCGTAGTAGGAAAACTGCGTCTGAAAATTTATATCTCAAAGATCAGTGCTATCTAAAAATATTGAAAATAAATGTGAGCTTCCTATAATGGCTTAGAGTTTTTTTTAGTCTTAACAACAGGATGGTTATTTCCCCTGAGCTGTCAAGTGATTACAGGGAAATATCAGCATTCCATAATTTGTTTTCTAGATTTACAAACAAGAGAAATTTATGAGTTGAAGGATGTCTTGTCTAACGAATTCGACTGCATAGATTGTGATTGATTACTTTGAGCTCTACTTTAAAGATCCCGTTACAGAAAGTCAATTTACTGAGGAGCTTCCCAACGCACAAATAGGCTGCTAAGTCAATAAACTTTTTGATGCCTTTTACATGCTGGAACCACATACATTTCCGAATAGTTCCCGACCAAACTAAGGACTTTTAGTTAGTATCTAATTTTATGTTGTAATTAGTAGATCAACAACAACTACTTATTTGACATCAAAAGCCAAGACATCCTCTTAATCGGAGTCTTTGCTACAATTCACCGAAGGGCGGATTAATATAATTTACTTGTTACATTTAACCTGCGGACAGATTCATAATTGGTACTAATTTTGTGGGCATCATTATTATGCTGATTATGGCGCCAAAGCGGGGCGGAAATGAGAGCAATTAAAAAAGAGTTTGGTTAATTGAGAGCGCAAAGTTGAGTGGGAGCAAGCTGAGAGCCAAATATGAGGCAAAGTTGACAAAGACTACAAGCGTGCGTACACGAAAAGTGAGAGGGATGCTGCTACACGCTTGGAGCGCCTTCCCCCCAAACTATGGACCAAAAGCAACAGCTGCACATCCTGTTGCTTCCACAGACCTATAAAGAGCACATAAAAACATAAAAGAAATGAACACAGCTCACATCGAAGCGACCTTCACTGCTGCCCTCCAATCAATCGTTCAGCGTATCTTCGGCTATGCTGCTCGTGCATGTGTCAGCAGCGCTGCCTGTGGCGACTATAAAAACGATGCGCAACACGTCGCTGCCGAACAGTTGCTTTTTGATTGTTGCGCCACGAGCACGAGCAGCACTGCCAAGCCGAGGAAGCGGCCAGTCAGTCGAGCCGAACAACGAAGCAGAAGAAGAAGACGTGTCAGCAGCGGCAACGCCGACAGCGCTTAAGGCGGCACTCAGCCGAACCGACCAGCAAAACAGCTTTCCGAAATTAAAGGATGCTGTGTGCGGCTGAGAGCGCGAGAGCGAGCGCCTGCAAGATTTGTTAGCAGCTTTCAGCCAGCGGGGCGTATGAGCAACCTCTTATACCTTTCATCGCTGCTCGGCGCTCACACATCCTTCAGACGCGTTTTAACGGCGAAAGTGTACAGTTAGCTGACACGCATTTGGCGCTTATTGGAACAACATAGTTCTTGAGCGTGTGTGTGTGGGTGTTTGCCTTTAGCAACTGGGGAAAACACCCAACAATAACAACCAAATACGACAGCTGAAGCGCCGCTGACTACAACAAGTGTGCGCTAAAGTTTGGCATTTACGTTTGACAACTGATTGGAGCAACAAGTCGTGCAGTTTCGAAAGCGGAAACTATGGTTTTGAAATTTTGAAAATAAAGCAGCTTAGCGACAACCGAAATAAGTTCAAAAATTAATTCGAAAGTGCAAAGCAACTATTTAATTGGAAAAATTTGAGTAATTTCAAAAAACTTTGGCAAAAATTTCCGAAATATTAAAAAAAAAGTATAAAACATAAATTTTAAAAATTAAACAAAAATTCTAAAATCGAAAAATGAACTGAATTTCTTGAAAAATATTACATTTTTAAATAGAACCCAATACGAAATTATAAACAAAAAAATTAAATTTTCTTCAAAAACAATAAGTAAACACAATTTTGGACTTTTAAACAGAAACTAATATGAAAAAATTAACAAAACTGGAATTTTGTAAATATAAAATAATTATACCAGTATTAACATGACATTCTGAGCACAGAAAATATTATGTTGAAGAGTAAGTGTGTTAAAAAATTATAAACAGGTGCTGCGAATTTAAAAAAAAAAAAATTATAACAATTCAACTATAACGAAAAGCTAACATAAATATTAAAAAAATATAAAAATTAAAAATTTTTTGGAGCACAAAATAAATATAATTGTGAAAAAAGTAAAAATTTTGAAACAAAATATTTTTTTCTAAAGCCTGCAACCTTTTTGGAAAGCGTTTGTATTATATAAAATCGTTGGTGGATCTTTGCAATTAAGTATGATTTAAAAAAATGTGACATACTTTTCAAAAACTCGAAAACTTTAATTTTGAACCCGCCAGTGGGACAAAATACATTCAAAATTAAGTGGAATTAACATTTTTGAAAAAAATAAATAAAAAAAAAAATATTTGAAACAATTTAGAAAACGATAATTGTTTTCAAACTGTATGAAAAAAAATTTAAATAATTATAAACAATTCCAAATTTGGCTGTTCGTTGCTGCCCCTGATCACTGACAAAGTGGTAAATATCTTTGAAAATGCCAAAATAGCGGTATAATTCTAAAAACTGGAGTACTCAATGAAAATTTTGCGAATAAAAGCATTTTGAAAAATGTATTTCGAAATATTTACTAACACATTACAAAAAAATATATTTAAAGAATATATGTTGAAATAATAATGAAATAAATTTGAAAAAAAAAATTCGAAATAACAATAAAAGCAAATATTTTTTTAAAAAGGAAAATTAAAAAAATATAAATAAATAAACTATTGTCAAACTTGTCGCTAGCGTCAAAAGTATTAAAATTTATAACTGATACTATGACTAAAAAACTACTCACGCAAAGGTTTCTAAGCAAAAAAAAATCATATTAAAAAATATTTTAAATAAAAGTGTATATTATAAGACAATTGCTAATTTTCGGCAATAAAGTAGGGCATAAAAAAGCATAATCATAAAAAGAAACTCTCACTGAAAACTAAAAGTAATATTTTGAAAAAAGACAATACAACAAAAAAAATTTAACTGTTGGAAAAAGTTTACAAAAATAAAATTTAAAAAAATTATAATAGTAACAAAGAAATTCACAATACATAAATTACTTTAAAAGAAACTTGGCACGGAATCGAATATCGGGTGTATAAGAAACAACTAAGAAAAACATATAAATTAAACGAAACTATATTCAAATAAAAACAACTGTCGAAAACAACAGTCGACTGAAACAAAAATACAGCCACAAAATACGCAAAACAATTATTTTACCAAAAAGAAGAAAATCACTTACAAGATATGTATATGTCAAACCTCTAAGAAAAGTACAAAAAGAAAATAAAAAAAATTGAAAAATAANAAAAAAAATTGAAAAATAAAAATTTTATTTAAAAAAAAATTTAAAAATTTAAAAAGGTTAAAAAAAGATTTAAAACATTACAAAATTGATTTTAAAAAATTAAATACAAACATAATGCAGTTAATTATTTACTGGCTGAGAAAAAATATCTGAACCTAAATAACTCAAAAAAACAAATATAGTAACAGCTCGAAATTAGTTAAATAAAACTCCATTAAAGGCCATCTTAAAACCAAAATATTGTAAGCAAAGCAAAACTTGATGTCTCACTTAAAACCTAAATGTTTATTTTCGCTCGAAAAAAGTAAATTAATTGTTAAAAATAACCAAAAAAAAAGTCCTAACTGAGTATAATTGAAATATTAATGAACATAATTCGGGTAAGCAGTGAGTATTGAATAAAAAAAGCAAAAATAAATTGAAACCAACAACCGTCAGACCTGTTATTCGGTGTATAAGCAGTGCGGCAAAAATTGAGACATACCTTTAGGCGCAGCAACAAGTGGAAACAACAGCAAAATGTAAGTAGTTTCTGAGCAATTTCTATGAACAGTAAAAAGTTATATATATATATACTTTATAAGTATTTTTAAGTAACTTAACAGCTGCTGGTGTTATATAAGAAGATATATTTAAGTTTTTAATGTAAAAAGGTCGAAATCTTCTGGAGATATTTTCGTTGAAAAAGTGCTATACAAGATTTTACAAATAAAAACTAAAACTAACATGATAAATATATTTTCTGTATCGCATTTTAGCTTACGCAATTAGTATGACTTACTTCGTTATATATAAACCGCTGCATGAAGGGTGCAAAATAAATGTATGAGCCCTTAGGTAGGGGCTCCGCAAACTTATAAAAAGTTTTCTTTTTATATACTATAAATATATATATTATTTGTTTGAAATGAAAGCATTTCATTTAAAAAATTTCATTTAAAAACTTGTTCATTCAGTTAAAAAATTACAATTTTTTTTATTAAATTATTTAAAATATTTCGAAGAAAAAACAAAGAAAATTACTTTACTCAATCGAAAAATTTAAATGTGTAGGCAAATTTTTAGGGAAAATGTAAGTTATTTTATTGAATAAAAAAATATAAAAAAAATTGACTTTTATTATAAAAAAAAATTAATGTTGCAGGCTGTTCGTTTACTGCTTTAGCTTGTGCAGTAGAAATATGTCAAAATCTTGAATAAATATATCGAGATACTCGATTGAAACAAAAAATCTCTACAAATTCAGGCTCAGTATAAAAGAATTTCTCTTTAAAAAAATTGTTCAGCACTTTTCAGAAATTTAAAAAATCAGTTTCAAAAAATTGAAAATCAAAAAATTAGAATTTATAATTTTTGAAATATTGAAACTTTCTTTAAGAAAAAAAAATTTTTTTTTGTAACCAATTTTCAATATTTCTTTACTAAAAGTTGAAAAACTTCGAAAAACTCAGATTAAAAAAAAAATTAAAACTTTTAAAAATTTTGAAAATCAGAAAATGTTTCGAAAATTATACTTTTTTAAAGGTTTGAAAATTTTACGAAAAAAGAACAACTGTTATACTCTCGAATACTGGAAAATATGTCGAAGTAATGTAAGATAAAAAACTTGGCAGTAGAGAACTCATTCCCAAGTCTTTTAAATCTGGAACTTCTGCAAAAGAGCGATTTCCTCCAGGTCGTTTGGCATGGTGGTATGGTGGAAAACGTTATCGAAAATGTTCCGTATAAAACTATCTCAACAAATCATTTGGATCAACCATTATCCTCGTCAACCAGCATATACAAGTGAGGTATTTGGCAATGCTTATAGCCAACAGGCCACATGACATGTTTTTAGGACATTCGAGCCAGACCAGACGTCACCATGGGCATAGTATCATTCTTGACTCGATTCGAAGTAAGAAACTTCTGCTTCTATAATTGACAGTTAAAACGCGGAATTAACATATTCGCTGACAAATTAAAGAGTTAAACATTAACAGGAGCGGCTTTCTTCTATAGTAATCCATACCCAGAAGACAGCTTCAAACTAAATTACTACAATTCAGTCTTTCTGGCAAAAATTTTGGGCAAAACAGACGGTGCCAAGTGGGATTCTGCCTTAACCAGCGGCAATTAAGGCTATCCCTAGCGCCAATACTAAGTCTCATTAGGTTAAACTTTTAGTAGGTAACTCAGTTAATATCATCTGGGTACCCGGTCATATAGAAACAGAAGGAAATGTTATGGCAGACGGTCGATACAGCTGAAGGACCAATTGCTCTAAGCTGTCCCAACCCATTCAGCTCCGTCAAAGGTTTGTTTGGAGCAATGATCCTTAAAGGAACAACTCAGGCCTTGGAATACAAACCACACATTGCATACCAAAAAGTAACCTTCGGGTGGTGTTGGTGGTGGACAGCCCAAACGGTTGCAATTTCTAGACAAGAGGGAGCTTAGTAGCATGCGACATCCCACCTTCAGAACATGACAAAAGTAGATTCAACCGAATGCAGAGTATAGACTGAGAATGATGAGTTTATATGAATCTGGGTGGAAGACATTATAAATAAGTATAGCATTTACTTGATACTGAGTATATCTTTAGGGGATGTCTTGCTCATATCCTTCAGCCCACTACCAAAAGCAGATTAAACTCATTTTTAGCACAACGCTTGCTTGGCTGCTCTTTACTCGGACAACAGGAATAAATATCTGATTAAGAGGCAAATAACTGCAAGCGTAAAGTTTAGTTGCTGTGCATACAGACACACTTTGGTGTAAACGGACACCCGTAGATAATCTCCATTCACCAATTATGCGCTTTAGATGGAGTAATGAAGAGCATGCTTGTTGCACGTTTAGATCCCCAAGTGCAGGGTGAACAGCTAAATGTACAAATTTCTATTCATATATGCGCCTACGAATGTATGAGTGTGTGTATTTGTGCAAATACGTGCTTGTAAATGTGTATGTATAGGTGTGTGCGTTTGCCATGTAAATCGGCAGTGCAAATTCGAGCGTATGACCAACCATTTGCATTTACATTGGCATTTAACCAAACGCAAGCTGATACAGATACAAATTCACAGTCTAACATGAAACCCACACAATCATAAACACACTCACACAGTCACACACACAGAACCAAACAGCCGGATATCGCTTTGCAATCGTGCACCACTCGTCAACGTACAATTGTGGCTCATCAGTGGCACGTCGCATGAAAATGTGTTGCTAACATTACACCCGATGGATCGGTCCATAGTGGCGGAGGGACTGATGGAAGAGCGCGGGGGCGAGTAAATAGTAGACAAAACAAATTGTTAGCTGATGGTGTGTGGATACAAAACATTGATGAGCGAATTATTTCAATGACTAAATGATGAGTGGAATTATGTTAATGAGAGAGAAGGGTGGCGGAAGTAGAATTTTATACGCAAAGCAGAGGTGGGAGAGACACTCAAACTCTCTACTTTGACGGCGGAAGCAATGAAGACTGTAAAAAAGTGTGTTGCTAGAGAGAATTATGAGGTTATGGTCTGAGGAATTATACATATACATGCACCTAGCTGAACGTCTTCAATATGGTAGCTAATAACTTAGGCACTTTTGTAGTTATATCCGAGCTTGTTGTGCCCTTAAGACACCCAAATATACAGATTACCGCATACGTGATTGAGTTCAATCGAAGCTCTAAAAAATCTTACTATTAGAGTTCAGCGCCAACAGAAGCTTGTTACAGTTTTGAAAGAATCAGCTCTCCCTAAAGTGTACCTCAGAGCTGCGGCCTGTAGTTCAAAGCTCGGTTTCTTATTTTAGAGCCACAGACGACAAAGCCTTACCTTACAAGTATGTAGTTCTGGCTACTTTGCAGTCCTAAACTAGCATCGAAGGCAAAAAGAAATTATTATTAAGCGTTCGTGGGTTCACACTTATGGCTGCAGAAAGTTATTTCTAAGAACTATACTTCGAGATTTTCGGTCATTCCTCGAGGATGTCCGTTATGGAAATCATTTCGCTAGAGATTTCAGAAGTTTCGAAGTTGATTGAATATTGTTGTCTGTATTTATCTGGACCGCATATATGCAGCAAGTAAATAGTATAAAGTTCGCATGGCACCATAATTTGAGGATTCTGAATTCCAGTTTCCAAATTAGTTGTTCATATTTCCGAGTCCATTATGCTGGCTACTCCTCTCCGATGGCTCCACTTCTTCATGCTTTCTTGCACTCCATATCCCCCCGAGCTCTTGTTACTTTTATAACTTAGGCAGGTCTTTGACATTTTGAGGTCCTCAGTACAATCAAAAGTATATGCTTTAAGAACCACCCAAAACCCGTCGCCCCAGCTTGCTAAATTCAGAAACTCATAGTAGTAGTAGCTCTCCATTACACTAAGAGTCACTCAAATGTACATCAAGCTCATTACAACACTTTCAAAAATACAAACCAAGCTTCGCCTAAAAGTATGCCAGACATACGAGTATAGTGCAAAGTAAACAAAAATAGTATCGTAAGCAAACCTACCAACAGCATCTAAATTGCCGGAGGCAGGTAGATTAAACGCGGATGGCATGTAAGTAATGTGAAGAAGCTCTACACAAAACAAATCACTACTAAATATCACGTGTGTGTGCACACGAAACAGAGACGTGCCGCACTCTAGGGAGATGGGGAGCGTAAAGCAACAAACAAGTGAAGCACTAGTTGCGTCAAGCACTAGCACGCATGCACAAATTCAACGCAGAGCAAGGGGAATTAGGAAAAAAGTGTCATGCGCCTAAAAGCATGCTTGGGAATTTCACACATTCAGTCGTTCAATCGTCAAATTGCGGTGCGTGCTCTGTTGCTCAGGGATTAAGTAGCTACTAATTTGTACGCACTGACTGTAGCTTTGTTGCCGACGCTACAACAACAAGCTGCTGTTATACAAAACAACAAAAAAAGCATAAATTGAAGCAAAGCGTCAAATATTACCCGGCACGTCGCTGTGAGTTAGCTGGTAATTTTCATTTATCGATATAGTGCTCTTCACTATATTTCGGCAATCGATTTGTATGGGCATGCGCCTAGAAGTAGATCAAGTGTGCGGGCAGCTAAGCAATAAATGCCTCGAACAACATTTGTATGCATTTGTTTTGGCCACAAGCAGCCCTAAATTCATTGCATAATTGTTTCCCAAATTGTGTTGTGTTGATTGCAATGATTGCTTCGTCAATACGCCTGTCGTTAGGCAACATTTTCAGATGCAAATACTGTTGCTGTTTGACTGTTTGTGTGGGTGACTGGTCTCTCAGCGCTGTTGTGCTTAAATGCTGCTGCTTGTGTTAGGCAAATGCGATTTCTGGCGGTCTTGGATTGTGTAAAATTTATAATTTGATGCCTAAAAGTCAGCAGTGTGCCCTTCAAGCACATTTTCGCTGTATTGCCGATGAAATGTTTGGAGCAAATTACTGCAAAATTATTAATAGTAGGGTGTGAGAGACAGTACAAGTGCAGTAGCTGCATAAAGGCGAAGTGTAAAGCAACACGCGCCTAAGTGGTTTAAATTTAAAGTAATATTAAGAAATTGTAATACACAAATCCAAAGCAATTAATGTCGCTCATTATATTTGCTTATAATGCAACTAAAATTATTTATTTTCAGTTCTTCTGTTACAAATTTCTTGTTTTTAATTTTTTCTTTCGGTTAGTGAAAATAATTTTTCTACACAAAATTGCCCAAAAGTAGGCTCGTTTTTATAAGTCAGTTACCATACATACTTATATAAGTGAAAAATTTTTGATTGGATATTTTTGATGATATTGGAATTCAAATACCAAAGGTTGCTGCAAATATCTTGTGGGCTATGTTTTTACTAAGCCTGATACCATCTTCATATATAAGGCAATAAGTTGTAACTGAACTTTTTTAAGTTGTTGAAGTCGAAATACGGCATGCTATTGCGAATCTCCAAAATGTTTGGTGGTTTAACAGAAACTCGCCTAAAGGCGGGCAATCTTTTTAATTAGCTAGCCGACAAATATACGTGTGAAGAGTTGTTATTGCATATTTTACAATAATTGGTGTGCGAATACTGTCCGCTAATGCGTATGGTTGGTTGTTCAGTGAAAATTCGCCTAAATGTAGGCAATAGTTTAATAAGGCTAATATTTTTTACTATATATGAGTACGAAAAGCTTCAACTGAATATTATTTAAGATATTGGAGTGGAAATACGTAGTCCTACCACGAATCTCCTAAATGTAGACTAAGTTTTCTTCAATTACCTTACGCGCTACGTTCTTATAGAAGTCTGCTTTCAATAATGCAACATATCTTTATTTTTAGAAACATATTTACATAGTAAGGTATGTGAGTAATTAATTTTAATTTTATATTTTAACTTTTAAATAAATTAATATTTCAAACAAATTATATTTATTTCGACTATTACAAAGTGAAGATCTGTCTCTTATACACATCTAAAAATTATAAAGCATTTAAATGCGTGCTTATCGGAAGTTATTATTGCTGGCGGTGAAAAAATTTATGAAAATAAAATAATAATAAATATTAATGCGGATAAATTTTCACGAAATCATATGTTAAAATTAATTCAAGGATATAAAAAAAATTAATACAAATAAATATTCACCGGTGTATACACGCAAATTAATGAAATTAATATTAAAAGCACTACCACGCTAGCAAACAACAAATACAATAACAATTAAAACATCATCATTTGCGCACACAACAGAAATTTATTTACTCCGCTCGATTTCATTTGTTTATTTCAATTCAATATTTATTTACCTGCATTAAGCCACATAAAAGTGATGAAAAGCAAAAGCAAAAAAACAACAAAAACAAGAAAAATGGTGACTGTGCTTCAACGAAGCTATAATACCCTACAGAAATTAAAATTTTTCCTTCGTCGACTTGAATTTGAAGGTTCGGTTTGTAAGGCAGCTATATGCTATAGTGAACCTATCAGAATAATTTCTCTAAGAATTATATCATTTGATGCCAAATTACGTGCCGATATCTAGCCAAACAAAAAAGTTTTCCATACATAGTATGCCCTGTACAGGGTGTAAGAGCGAAAACAAACAAGAAGAGTGAATAAAAAGGTCTCGCAACGAAATGAGAACAGTGCGCTGCTGCACATCAACACTGAAATTATGTCACACAGCCATAATAAATAAAAACAAAGTAAATAAAAATACGAAAATTGCATTGAATGACAGTTTTTCTGTTTTGAAATATTTACAACTGCCATTTTTCTTAATTTACATGAACTGTCAACGGCGATAAGAGCTTGGTGAAATGTTTGACAAGCAGATAAACGAACAGTCAAAGGCTTAAATGATAAACGAGAGAACTTTATGCTGAAAGAAATGTGACATGAATGTTAGCAAAGTAAAGAAAAAGTGTAGCATAGCCAAAGGCGCCAGTGACTTTTGCAGTAACTTTTCAAGTAACTTTTGAAGTTTTCAAAATGTGCGTGACAATAAACAGCTAAACATGATTGAAGGATTTTTAGCTTCTTCGAGTCGATTTTTGTGAAGAAATGTATGCTTCAGCTTGCTAAATTAGAGAAGATTATCAAAAATCTTATTTTTTAACCATAACTACCTGACGAATATATCTAAAAATGTCCTGATAAAACTTTAGGTCGATCAGTCCAGCCGTTTTAGCGAAATGTTGGCGTTTTTTTTTTAACATCAAAAGTGTTTGAATAAAGCTTTTAACAAAAAAAAAAAAAAAATAATAATAATATAGAAAAATTGCTGCCTAATTTCAGGCACATGTTGCTATCATTATTGGCTCAAAGCGGAAATTGGTTTCTGGCTACAAATTTTCTGCAAATTAACAAGTTCTATCAATTCAGTTGCATACGTCAAGGCGCTTATGGAAATACTCAACTATGCTTTTGTCAGAAATGTATACTTTCCTATGAACAACATGTCTTGAACTAGTAAAATGCTGCATCTGCACGCTTATTGATGCTTCAATTAAATATCTTGTTAGTTGTTGCATAGTTTCGGGCGCTTTTAGTGTTAATTTAACAAATACTAAAACAACAACTCTCCTTTTAACAGTTATGAGTCCCGCTTACCACTAGTTCATAGCTATATACTCAAACACCTTTACTAATCGGCAAGTGCATACTTTCAGGCACTGCAAGCCCTCGCAAATAATTGATTTTATACCATAATTAATGAACGAATAAGTGGCTATAAACAGAACACTCAAAATTATGACTAATAAAGCGCTGCTGCCGAATGTGGGCCTAAATACTAATATCGCACCATATATGGCTTGAGCATACATTTAGGCGCAGCGCTTTGTAATTTAGAGTGCGGCAAGCAGAACTAATTAGTATGTACATTGTAATGAAATTGTAGTAAATTAAGGAAATTTACAAATAATAGAAGGCATGCACACACAACAACAAAGCCCCCAATGACAATCAGTAAAGTTATTGAACGTCAGTGTATGTGTATGCTGCCAAGCTGCTGGTTAGCAGAAAGGGTTGACCTAAATTTAATCACGCGCACACACATACGCTCGCCTGTTTGTTACATTTTATGAACCGGCATATCACCTAACTGTTGCTTACTTTAAGGCTAACCTGCCATAACCTTCATTTTGAGGTGCGCGGTGGCTGAGAGGGTGTGTATGCTTGCTGCAAGCCACGTATCGTCGCACATCGATGACACTAATATGATAGCTTAATTTAATTAAGTGACCAAACAAAATGAATGCATACAGTCAGGCGCACCATATATTGCAAAGAGTGGCAGTTGTAGCAGCAGCAGTGCTGTGCAAATATTAACAGCTACTAGAGCAAGTTAGTGCCCGCATATGTGGAGTTCGTGTCGAAGTGACGTGTCAACAGGTCACACAGGCTAACCGGTGGTCTGCCAACAGGCGTACACTGGCCGGATTACGGAAAAGTTGTATATATATCAATATATATGTATTACACATATTTATGACAGCTTTGAAGCTTCTACAATTTATTGCTATTCGTTGAAACTCACACGTATTTATAAAGCAAATAGAATGTAGCATAAATTTAGGTGATGTTGCAGTCTTGATTGCTCAACTGACACAATCAGCTAGCTTATGTAAAGAGCAGTAAATGCCTAGTCTGTGCTGAAGGGAGTTGCGAAAGTACGGCTGGTCAACACCTGACTAATTTTACAAATTGAGTGTGAGCAAATAATATTAATTTACGGTGCTGATGTAGGATTACAGCAATAAGTATCACAGTTAATGGGCTCTAGTTTGTTATGAGCAGTAAAAGCAAAATTTCGGTTCCCAAGTGACACAAAATAGTGCATCTTTGCTGATGAACCGCACATTTTCAACGCAAAATTAATAAAAATGTAACAAAAGCACAGGATATTGCATACTTTTGGAAGCATTGTATTACAAAATATACTTATAAAGAAATATTATTTTAAAACAGTCTTACAGAACAGCTGTTGCAACAACACAATTTACGTTTAATTGCAATAAATGCTTATAAGCGGAAACGTTGCCTACTTTTGGGAGCAGACTCATAGAAACTTCATTTTCATCAGCAATAAAGTGACGCAATAATCGTCATTCTACACACATCGAAGCAGGTTGCAGCTCATGTTTTGCACTTTATTTGTTACAGCAAATAAGTTAAGGACATATTAGGCGCCGTGATCTTGTTTTTATTTATTAAATTTTGCAGTTACACTGCAAGACCTTTAATATGTGGCAAATGGTATATGCCATAAGAAATTTTCTGGAACAAATTTCGAATAGTACATTTATTACTGTAACGTAAAATAACAAAAAAATACAAAGCATACTTTTAGGTATTTTCTTTGCTTCGATCCTTTTAACTAGAAAATGTATTTTCTGTACAAATTTGAAAATTTACCAAGTTACATTTCTTTTTGCGAAATCACATTCCCTTCGCTTAGCTATGGCAGCCAAAGCTGTAGCAGCGTTTTAGGCTTGCATATTGTATTATACACATTTACTGTTGAATTTATGTTTAACATTTCCAATTTCTTGTAATGCTTCGTCTACGTTCTACTGTTCAGGGGTTACCAAAATAGATGAATAGTTCGATTACTGATAAGAAAATATTGCATGTTTTCAGGCGCAAAAGTAATATTTTCGACATAAAAAGCAGTAATCGAATTAATTGCTTGCAAATGACTTGCCACAATAGAGAATTTTGAAAATGTTGTTACTTTTAATTGAACCGTAGCATAGTTTTAGGGAGCTAGAGCATATTTCACTTGTTTTAGCGTAGGAAAGGGTTTGCTTTCTACCTCTTGTGTTTGCGAATTATAATTATAGATTAAAAAAAAAAAGAGAGATATTAATTTTATTGGGAAAGCATTCTATTCTATTCTTAATGTACAGTCTTGCATAACCAAAGGCGCTACAAATTTTTTTCTGACGTTTATCTGTATATTTAAATAAAATTCGATTTACTGCCTTTAAATATTTATATATTTGCAACCAGTATAATATATCTAGCTATGCATGGTATAATTAAAGGCGCTGAATAATAATTAACGCCTCCACTCAATTCAATTAGCCATAAATTGCCGCGAAAAATGGAATTACTTGCGGAATATTGTATAAAGTGGTAATAACGTTTACTGATATGTGTAGGTTCAACGAATAAAGAGCAAAGAGGGTTGAGAGCTAAAGGCCGAATATAGAGCTGTGGAAAGTAACAGTAAAAATATTGTGTAGAAGCAGTTGAGAGACTACTTCTCGTTTTTTTTAACTCCAAAACAGCGTCTTTGGCGTTAATATTCTGTATATGACAGTGAACAACTTCGACTTCGCCTAAAGTTATGCTATATAAAGAAACATACTGTATTTACAAATTTATTTTGCGATAAATAATAATTGAAATTTTTATGTAAAACATCAACAACTCAGTTCCCGCTTTAAAAGCTGTAAATTGTGTTGCAAAACTAAGTGTTGTGTTGACTTGGGCGTACCGCTTTCACATTCGCCACTCAAATCGATTGATTCAGCCTTAATTGTACGGAGTGGCACTCTATATGAGCTGTTCCAAAGCTTAAACCCATTTTGATTGGAAATAAAACTTGTTTGAAAATCGATTTGCACAGCACGCGCCTAAAAGCATGCCAGCGTATACAGCATCACACAAAGTTCCATCACCATGCTTTGATTGAAGCCATTGCAATATGAAAAAAGTGATCCCAAAACCAATGTGCGGCGACAGCGACCACCGCTGATAACTCTGCTTGGGGTAAGCGCCCTACCAGGCGCCTGGCGGTGGACAACTTCCTGTCCAACATCCGCCATCTTTAAGCCATAAAATGTACTACCGACACAGCAGATGCTGACTCACACCGAGGCGACGGAGACAGTGACAGTTAACGATTGCCCGACTGTCACTGCAGTGCTTGGATGGTGGAGCTGTGGCTTGCCTGCTCGCCATGCAGTCGGTCATTGCTCGCACGTGTAGGTAGGTATATTTATTGCTATTTGCCTTGCTGCTTGTATCCACATCGATCCTCTGTAAACATTTACAAGATGACGGCTCACAGTTGCATGCAAGTATGTTTGGAGCGTAAGCTACTTTTATAGACACATATAGTTTAGCTGGCTACGGCGCACATGCTAAGCCGAGCATTATACATACATATATATATAATATATATATACATATGCTTGTGCATATTTGTACATACTTTCGCAAAAATTCACCCTGTATATGAGTTTATATGGATAAACATTGCGTAGCTAGTGCAAATCGTTGCTCAATGCTGTCACATTGCCTACTTTTAGGTGCTGGTATCTACCTCGCACAGCCATATGAGATTCTGTGCTTTTATCTTACCACGCCGAGATGGCTTGGTAAATACGCATACAGTAGTGTTCCTTTGTTTCATATCCACTTGCCTTGATACTGTGTGTATATTAACAAATGCGCCCACATGTAGACTATAGCTACACACTACGTCTGCTATTTAATATCCTTTCAGTTAATGAATAAACGCTATTGGCATACATTTGCTCTGTAACAACAATTATACACGAAAATTCTGGGTTTAATAAACAAGGGTACTCTTCCTGGGACTAGTGGATTAAATAACAGTAATACTATATAAAAGGACCTGTGAAGGGCGGGAATGTACCTTATGATTTATTAATTTCAATTTCGTTCACACTTTACGTACAAGCGTGCTTTCTTAAACCGAAATTTCCCTAAATCAGCAATTTTAGTATCTGTTGCCTACATTTAGGCGAACGATTTTTAGGTAAAGCTATTTAATTTATTACTCTGTGGGTCATGTGTTACTATGTGTTCAAATATACCAAAAAGAAGATAAAATACTTATTTTTTAAAATTGCCTACATTTAGGCGGTTTCAATAATATTAGTTTCTTAATGCAATATTGGCTTTTTACAAGTTTTTGCTGAAACTACAAAAAAAAATTCAAATTTTCAAGTTGACAAAAATCTAGTGCATACTTTTAAGCGCTTAAATCTAAATAGCTTAATTGAGCATTGCTGTCTGTAGTATACTGCAACTTTCTGCTTTATTTCAAGAAGCCTAAAGGTTGAAATATGTATTTAAAAAATATTTTCGCATTATGCAGTGGTAAAAAATATTGCATACTTTTAGGTAGAATACATCGCTGATATACTGATTACAACTTGGTATTAATTTAGCCCATTCATTTGCTGAAAAAACTTAATTCAGTTACTGTAAGTGGTCTATATTATTGGAATTTCAGTTCACAGCCTAAAGATATGCTGCGTTAAATCGAAAAATCGAAAATTTAAGCCAACTATACAACTTTTAAAAATAATTTTGTAATTTCGGCGTGTCGGCGTTTCGATGAGTCTCTCCAACGTTTTCAACAGAATCGTGTATAGATTAATTTGCCTAAAATGCTTGGCACCTACATACGTGAGAGCCCATTTCGGCCTTCGGTACAAACGCAACCTTAACCAGAGACAAAATTTTTTTTTATAGAAAACACTTAAGACTTAAATAAAAATATAGAAATTAAGAACTTAATAAATAGTTTTAAATTTATGTTTTAAATTATAGAAAATTTCAAATCTGAAAATTAATTGATACATTTTTTTATTTTTTTGATTTTATTTGTTATTATTTTTATCTTTCTAATTATTTCCTAATCTCATGCTAAAATTTCCTATATGGACCCACCTTTACTCGCTCGCTTTCATTATCTCCCACATTTCTTCGCACTTTTCATCCACGCACTCACCGATTGCGCCACGTCAGCTCACCCGCACATGAGCGCCTGAATTAAGCCTTCAAGCGTAATTGAGTGAACATTTTCATTGAAGCGTGACGGTCAAGTAACGAGTGACCAGCTGATAAATGCACACGCTGGCGCACATATGAGCCGCTAGAAGCAAATAAAAACACACAAAACGGCGCTACGCTCTATTCACTTGAGATATATGTATTATGGGTGTGTAGTGGAAAAACACATGGAAAACAACAACAAAGACGGTATGTGTATAGCAATAAAATGAAGGAGTGAAAGCTTATATGCTTGCATGTGTGTGTGCTCGTGTGCCTCTCAAGCAACAGGCCGAGCAATAATCCTCTACTTGGCTATATAAACAGGATACAACAACATGTTCGCAATGCTGGCTTGTAAACATGTCTTTGCTATTGTCGTTTCCGGATGCCGAGATGAGCTGCCAGACACACGCACACACACATGCGCACGCAAGCAGCAATTAATGCCTTTACACGCTCCGCATACATAGCCACACACACACACACACACTCAAAGTTTAATGTATGTGCAACCACATTTCGTTGGCATTAGATTGGGTAGCAGCTTGGATCGAGCGTTTAATGCTGGCCGTCGCTATGTGTGTGTGTCTGTATATGCTTATATGAGTGTGTGTATGTGAACGCCAATAGCCAAGCAAATTTATTACGCACTCGGCAATAACAACAATGACAAGCAGATAATAAACCAGCACAACAATAAAGCTGACGAAATTGTTAATCATCGCACTGAGGCAAACACAAGCGCATAAACTCACACAGGCAACCATACATACGTTGTTAAGTCAAACACACACACACTCGCACGAAAGCGTGTCCATAAAATGTTGCCTACTAAAATTTAATGAAAACTCTGACATACTGGCATACAGCCCGGCGTATGAGTAACTTTTTCGTGTGTGAAGCGTTTGATCAACTTGAAGTTAACTGCATAAGCGCTTTGCCACAGCTCATTCAATATGCGATGTATATTAAGTGTGTTAAAGCAAAAATTAATTGCAAAATCGTTATTTATGTGTAATTTTTTCAAATTTAATGCGCGCTCAAGCGCAGTTGCTGACAGCGCTCGAGCGTGTCGTTAATACTTTTAATGTAATTCTTTTAATAACAAATTCATTTCCCTCAGTTTGTTGACTTTCACGTAGCTTAACAAGCTTAAAGTTAATTATCTTAATGCATATACACAATGTATACACTTCAAGGCCGCAGAGCAAGCAGTGTGTCTGTGCCACTACAAGTTGGTAGTGTGTGCCCTTTCTAAGGCGTTTTAGGAAATTGAAGCGCCTGCGGGTACACACAAAAAGCACAAATTTATCGTAGCAGTGCTTTGTTGTAGAGATTATGCATTAGCATATTGCATACTTTTCGGATGAAATATTCAGCAGGTACTTCAAAGACATTCAATAACAATGGTGGGGCAAAATTTTATTATATAATGCATAGATACAGCATATAAATATAGTATATCAATAAGCAAGCCTAAAACTATGAAATTTTTTTGCAAGAAGCATCTGAAAAAACTAATACATGAAGGAATATGCATACGTAGAAATGAACATAGACAGCTTTTTAACCAAAAGAAACTACAATGCCCCGAATTTTGTTATATATTAAAAAATTAAAAAATATATATATTAAACGCGCTTAAAAGTATTAATTGCCTTACTCTTGCTTCACTGTTTCAAATTTGCTCTAAAAAAATTATCTTGATTCATATTACACGCCGAAGTTATAAAATTATTTTTAAAAGTTGCATAGCCGTCTTAAACTTTAGATTTTTTATGTAATTTAGCATATCTTTAGGCTGTGACCTAAATTTCGCTAAATTAGATGACTTATATTAAATTAATTCAATTTTCCAGCAAATTAAAGGGTACCCAGTTATCACTAGTATACCAAACATATTATCTGCCTAAAAGCATGCAATATTTTTGACCACTGCGGAATGCGAAAGTATTTTTAAGTATATATTTTAACCTTTAAACTTCTTGAAATAAAGCTGAAAGTTGCAATATACTACAGACTGCAGTGCTCAACTAAACTACTTAAAAGTTTA
Organism: Bactrocera latifrons; assembly: GCF_001853355.1. Lineage (NCBI taxonomy): Eukaryota > Metazoa > Arthropoda > Insecta > Diptera > Tephritidae > Bactrocera > Bactrocera latifrons. The sequence goes on from NW_017537423.1 coordinate 821,094, forward strand.
CGCCTAAAAGTATGCAATACGTTTTGTGAACTTGAATTTTTGTGATTTTTTTTCTCCTAGCCGTACCTGTTTTCATCAATACCTAGTAAAATAAGCATTGCTTTACTATTAAACTAATTTTATTTTAATTATTAATTCAAATTTTGTATTTAGTTCATTTAAACTATAAAAAATTGCCAAACTGAGTTTCAAAATGTACGGAAGAATTAAAGAATTATCATTTCAAAGGCTTAACGAAATCTATAATATTTTTCACTATTTGAAAAAAAAAATCTATAAATTTAGTTTTTCGTTTAACTCTGTTGAAATATGTAAAAAGCTTTGGAAGCAACCAAAATTTTCCATATTAAAAAAAAGTAAAGCATTAGAAAAACTACCAACAAAAGCAGAAATATAAAAAATAATTATTGTATGGTGGTTAAAATATTTTTTGCAATTTTTTTAGTGCTACAGAATTTTGTTAAAGCTTTCTAAAAGTGACCCTGATCCGATTTTTTTCCAAAAAAAAAAATTTAAACAAATTATTTTCTGCTGCATGAAATAATCCCTAAATTCGCATTAAGCGCCAATATTGCTATGACATTGCAGTTACGGTACTTAGTACTTCCGTAAAAAGTCCTTTTCTATTAGCAAAAAACCCCAACACACCTACACAGAAGCGAGGCTAGTAACTAAAAAAGCCAACGATCGACTTAGAAGGGAAATAATCGCCCTCAAAACTCATCAGTAAGTAGTGCTTAACATAAGCATGATATTTGCTAAGCAGCTTACAAGCATAGTTGGCTGGGCATATTATGTACCCATACACCCACACACCCACACACACATGCTCACTCTAATAATCACACATACACACACACACATTGCACGCATTCTTAGTTGAGCCATGCGTATGAGCTCAGTGTGCAGCAGTTGGTTTGTGCAATAAAGCCGCCTGTAAAGCCGCCATTGGGATAATTCCTGAGAAATTTCGGCACAAAATATTAAAAGTCGCTTTTATTGAAGCGCCGTTGGAATTCGCTGTGATTAAATGGTGCCTAGAGGCGAAGTAAAGAAATTTCCACATGTTTGTATTTATTTGTTAGTGCTTTGTGGCATTTTCTAAAGCTTTTAGCTAAAAATACTTTTGCCTCACTGGTAGATGTTTGTTGTAGGCCGCCAATCAAATGGCAAACCTTTGAGATTAAAAATCAAATGTCAGCAATTGATAGAATCCAATTTCCTTTCAGATTTTTATTGACATATTTCTTTTTTAATTTCGATTAAAGTATGCAAAGCGGGCATAGCATATAGTTAGGCGCACAAGCAAAGACCACTGTGGGAGTGTGGTTGATGCTTTTAGTCAAATGGAAATGAAACAAAAAAAAAAAAAAAATAGTTAAGTTGTCAAAAGCGAAATCTGAAATTTTATTATTTTCAAAAAATTAATTGGAGAAAATTTGAAAAAATGATATTCATATGCAAAAATAATTAGATAAAGTTTTAAT